>NW_015505764.1:551387-576809 GCF_001515645.1 Sinocyclocheilus grahami | reverse complement strand
GTATATATGAAATGATAAAAATCACTATTTTTATTTTTTTTATTATGCAGCTTTTATTTTTTGCAGGAAATTTAACAAAAGAAAGTCTTTACATAAAATCTACTCAGGCAAATTGTATATATGTATAACATCTTAATATACAACTTTTATAAATACCACTCCCGTGATAAAAGGACTCATATCGGGATATAATATTGCCGCCAAACCATAATTCAAATCCATTAGTATTACACTGAAATACTGAACTGAAACACAATTATCAGTGCTTCCAAACATCTGGAGTTACAGATTCACACTTTAATCTGTCAACACAATCAATCAGAGCGCTGCGTATGAATGTTAAAGCTGCAGGTACAGCGTATGTTCTGTGTGCGGTGGGAGAGAGAAGGAGAGTCCTGTGCAGTAAAGTGTGAGAGACGCAGACGTCCCCCACAGCTGTTCACCTGCATTCTGGCACCCACAGACACTTACCAAACACAAGAACTAATTCTGCTGCCTGAACTCCATTAATTTCCCTTTGCTGGGACACCCAACGCTTGACAGTCTCATATAGCTTGTGTCTGAGAAAAGCTGGACTTGCTCAAAATAATACAACAACCCAACAGTGGCAGAGAGGATTTTTTTTAATGGGATCTGATTTAAAACTAAAATGTTCTTCAGCTGATTAACATCTTAATCTTAATGGGGAAAATGTTAAAATACCTCTGAAAAGTAATTGGTATTTTTCTGGGCATCTGGGGTCAGTATAGCATAAAGAAACCACTTGGGATGAGAACTGTAAAAAAATTAAATGATTCTACTTCACTAAAAAGAACCGACTCATAAGAGTTTTTTGCTTATGAACTGATCAATCTTTAAGTTTTGATTCACTGAAAAGAACCATCGCATATGAATCATTAGTTCAAGAATGAAATTTCACTAATTGCACTGTGCGTTATGATTTAAATTAAAACGAAAGGGCTTATAAGAGTCATTAGGTCAGGAATCAGACTTAAGTTCGCATTGTATGTTTTTGATTCACCAAAATTGTTTTTGTATGATTGAAAAACGTTTGTGAAAATATGTTTTTGATTAACCAAATAAGTGGATCATAAGAATCATTTGCTTTTAGAGTAGGTTTCACTGGTCGCCCTGTATATTCTGATTCACTAAAAGAAACGTCTCGGTTACGTACTGCATGTAACCCTCGTTCCCTGAAGGAGGGAATGGAGAAGTCTCGCCGGTGACCGACGAATTGGGATCTCACTTAGATAGACCAATCCACTTCGAGTGTAAACTAAACGAGCCACTGCACATTGGCATGCAATGATTGCATCCAGCTGCCGCTGAGCACAGCGTGAGCATAAAAAGGCAGCCGATGCAACGCATCCCAGGTTTTCGCTGAGGAGCCGAGCCGGTGACCCGGCCGCTCAGCGGTGGTACAGCAGCCGTGGTGACGTGACGTGAAGTCTCCGTTTCCTCCTTCAGGGAACGAGGGTTACATACATAACCAAGATGTTTCCTTTCAGTCGGTCACTCTCGACGTCACGTCGATGACCGACGAATTGGGATCCCTACCAAAGCGCCATGGATGCTGCCCCTTCCAGTGTCCTGTGCGAGCCTCCTGTGCCTCTTTTTGGTGTAGGCCGGGGCTCGCAACTAGAAGACCAGTCACTGTTGTTGCAGCACTACCCACTCAGTGAGATTGGATAACACTGGGAAAAGGTACCCGTACCACTTGGAACAGGAACGTTGCGGGAGCCCCATCCTTCCCAAAGGAGGTTTTGGAAGCACTTACACATATGAACAACCGTTTAGGTGCATATGGAAGATTAGAGGTGATTATGACCCTCTTGGAAATGGCAGAAGTCTGCCAGGGAAACATGGGCTCTGAGACTATACCGTGGACTTTACACATATGGGATCAACTTAGGTCTCTACATATGGAACCCAGCCCTCTAGCGGTTCTCACGGATTCATTCTACCAAAGCGCCATGGATGCTGCCCCTTCCAGTGTCCTGTGCGAGCCTCCTGTGCCTCTTTTTGGTGTAGGCCGGGGCTCGCAACTAGAAGACCAGTCACTGTTGTTGCAGCACTACCCACTCAGTGAGATTGGATAACACTGGGAAAAGGTACCCGTACCACTTGGAACAGGAACGTTGCGGGAGCCCCATCCTTCCCAAAGGAGGTTTTGGAAGCACTTACACATATGAACAACCATTTAGGTGCATATGGAAGATTAGAGGTGATTATGACCCTCTTGGAAATGGCAGAAGTCTGCCAGGGAAACATGGGCTCTGAGACTATACCGTGGACTTTACACATATGGGATCAACTTAGGTCTCTACATATGGAACCCAGCCCTCTAGCGGTTCTCACGGATTCATTGAGTTCTGCCATGTCTGGCTGCCATCCTGCTCTTGAACATATTCAGGCAGTTTAACACTGACTGAGCACATCCCTGCGTGAGGCGTACTCGACCGAATCCAACTCCATACAGAGAAAAGAGATCCTCTGTGTCGAGGAGAGTTTGCTCTCTTCCCGGATATGTTGTTTTCTTTAAATCAAAGCACAAACAACGAAGAAAACGTATCCTCGTGGCGTAGCTGACACAGAACAACATACGCTGTTTGCGTTCAGTGGATACTCTCCAAAATGGCACTAGGGTGACGCGGAGGAGACGAATCGTTGAAAGTATTCTCGTAGCTTAGAAAAATGACAGTTGAACCGCTGATGTTACATGGATTACGGGTTTGGAATGACATGAGGGTGAGTAATTAATGACAGAATTTTCATTTTTGGGTGAACTAACCCTTTAATGTACTTTAGTAAAGTTGTTTTGGAAAGTGATACTGTCATACATGGTGAGTTTTAATACACTGTAAACCTCACAGTAATGCTGTCCTCTTTACATGCAATTTGTCAATCACAGTCACTTTCCCTTTCCACTAAAAATGCATCAGCAAAATCATGCCGTGCCTGTTAACCACAAGCAATGGATTGGGATGGTTCATGAAGCCGTGTGAAGTTTGTAGGAGACCTCTTTTACTCAAGCATACAGATTTTAATGGGAGACAAATTTGCATCTCAACACCTCAACTGCACAGGAGTCTGTCAAATAAAAGAGGCCACCTGGGATTTGTGGAAGCTGCAGGAATGGCTCTAATGAGAATGAATTCAGCTGTTGGGATGCAGTCCTGACAAACACAACCTACTTTTTGCATGGTTGTTTTCTTCTAAATAATCCTCTACTTGTCAATAAAATGCCCTTCTGCTCCCTTTATCAACTGATGTTGAAAGAAGATCTGACAGCATTGCTGTTAGTGGTTTCCCTGCTAACAAATCTGGCAAATCTTCTACAAACGTTTCTGTCAAAAACAATTAAAAAGGAAAAATGAAAGACACAAAATAGTATAAAGGTATCAACATTTTTATTTTTTTTTTGGACATGTAAAATAAATTTTTGCCATTTGTTGAAATACCTGGTATATGAATAATGAATAATACTATATTAAGTATACTATTTATTTTTTGTTAGGGACAAAATTGGTGCAAAATGTGCCCTGGAAAAAAGAATTAAAGGGTTACTCCACCCCAAAATGAAAATGTTGTCATTAATCACTTACCCCCATGTCGTTCCAAACCCGTAAAAGCTTTGTTCGTCTTCAGAACACAATTTAAGATATTTTGGATGAAAACCGGGAGGCTTGTGACTGTTCCATTGACAGCCAAGTAAATTACACTGTCAAGGCCCAGAAAAGTATGAAAGACATCGTCAGAATAGTCCATCTGCCATCAGTGGTTCAACCGTAATGTTATGAAGCGACGAGAATACTTTTTGTACGCGAAGAAAACAAAAATAACGACTTTATTCAACAATTTGTCTCCTCTGTGTCTCTCCGCATCACCGTAGCGCCAATATGGAGAATATCTGCTTAACGCAAGCAGCGTATGAAATTCTGTGTCAGCCGCAACACAAGGATACGTTTTCTACGTGTATTTACGCTTTGATTTGAACAAAAACCGTGCATCCATGCAGCGCGGCTGACACAGCAGAGCATACGCTGCTTGCGTTCAGCAGATATTCTCCAAAATGTCGCTACGGTGATGTGGAGAGACACAGAGGAGACGAATTGTTGAATAAAGTTGTTAATTTTCTTTGGAATGACATGGGGGTAAGTTATTAATGACAAAATTTTCATTTTGGGGTGAAGTAAGCCTTTAAGTATTTTTTTTTTTACATACCATGGTAATCTGTTTTTATTTTTATTTATTTATTTGTTTACTGTATTTGTTTTTATTTGTTTGTTAGGGACAAGATTGTTTAAAAATGTCCTAAAATAGCAAATTTTACACTAACAAAACATACTTTGCTAATGTTTTTTTTTATTATTATTATTATTATGTATTTGTTTTTATTTAAACAATTTTTTCCTTTTTTAGGGAATGAATTGGATGAAATGCTGTTTAGGGACTGACATTGAGAAGCATGTAAGCGGAGTATCTAATATCCACGGGGGTCTGTGGTTTTACACAGGGATCATGGCGTTTAGGAAACGGCTGCTTCCTTACCTGGCTTGCCGACAATCACATCTGCATCCTGCGTTAACGGGGCAGTCCAGCAATCTCCACACCACCAATGCACCATTAATTGCGCTGGAAGCAACTGAAGTCACCGTTACAGATAGCGGACAGTTTTATTTCACTGCTTATCATAAAGGTTCCACATGTCCCAGTTCCAACACTAAAATAAAAACAGATAATATTGTCTAAATTGCATCCCTTCAACAATGATGTTCGACAGCCAAACATATCAAATTAAATTTTGTTTTTGTCCTGCAAAAGGCTAGCCGAGGTCTTATATTTCCATTGCAGGTACATTGTCTGATAAACAGGGGAACGAAAAGAGTAATTACAGGGAGGAAACTACATCAGAAATGAAGGAAGTCGTGAAAGGATTGGTGCTTAAATGGGTTTGAGCAGAGCTTTAAAAAGGCCATTAGCGAGACTCTACACAGGTGTTACTCACTCCTACCAAAACAAACACAATGCAAGAGAAAGAAAAATACTTCATAAAACAGACTTTTAAGTAAACATTTATCACACTGATCAAAAATAAGTTCTTGTTTCACACTTGTACCACTTGCCAAAGAAATGAGAACATTCTCATTCTAACTAAAGGCCAAATGCAGATATTATTGTGGATATTGCGGAAAGTTTTTTTCTTTAAGTGGGTTGATTTCTTTTTCATCAGCTGATAACCAATGCAGTTTGAACTTTCCCACTGGATCAGCAACACATTACTATTATTATATTTCATAGCCCTACTTATTTATTTGTATATACAGTGGTGTGAAAAAGTGTTGGCCCCCTTCCTGATTTCTTATTTATTTGCATGTTTGTCACACATTAATGTTTCAGATTATCAAACAAATTTAAATATTAGTCAAAGATAACACATATATATATTTTTTTTTTTTTTTACATTGACATGAAAGGGATTTAATCCTCACTGCACAGTTGAGTCTTTTACAGAATGATGCCAATATCTGTACATGTGAAAAAACATGAGTTTAATGAAGGCTGTATTCATTTTGCTATAGAACTACATATTAAACACTTCCAAGGCATTTCATTTTATTTTTTAAATTCATTAAAGGTGAGGGGGGGGCAAACAAAAAAACATAACAAAAGTGCAATAGCAGTTAAGCACATTATCAAGGTGAAGGTAATTAAAACATATGGTGCTGGTAGACGGATGACTTTGGAGTCAGGGTTAAGTCTTGGATTTCTCTCGCTCTCTTTCCTTCTCTCTTTTTAGCCAAATATTTTTTCATTTCTGACAGAACTTAAGAAATCTCTGTGTCATTGCCTACAATTCGGAAGCTGATTAAGTGTTTCATTATGGAAATTAATTAAGCAGTACTACCAGAGCATTTGAATAAAAAACCTGTGAACAGAGCATTAGCTTGGGATTTTGACCTTTGTGAGGGAGGAAAAATCACATATTTAATATCTCAGGAATACCTAAATACTGAGTTGTAGATTTTTTTCCTACGGAATCGACTGTAATGTGGCTGAAATTAAATCTCTGTATTCTCATTAAAGTCTCACATGGCAGGAGTTTTCATTATCATGAAGTCTGGCTCCCACACTGAGACTATGTTGTCTGAACTGTCATGGATTTGTGTGTTTTTCTTTTCATAGTCTCCAAAACTACTGCTCTTCATTCTCAGACCTTGATCCTCTTTTCAGTCTGTCAAAACCAAACATTTAGGTTTCCCTTTCGCTAACTTCAGTGAACTGTAGTTTATTGGTTTCTCCATGGGTTTCCTGAGAGTGTTCTCAGTGTTTTAGTTCTACGGCAGAAACACATAATTGTTGAGTGTTCACCCTTTCCACAGGTGTCCTGCCGTGATAAGATAAATGGAGAACGGAAATATATAGTCGGAGCTCTCTATATTACACTGCAGGCCTCCAGGGCTGATCATCTTATAGAGAGAGAAACACTGGAGAAAATGCAGAATTTACTTAATGGAACAAAACTTTGAGTATTAAAAATGGGAAAACAGCTTAGTAACATTTACTTGTTTTTTTAGCATTGATAGAACAGTGCTCTATAAATGCTAACAACATAAAGCTAATGTAATGGGGAATAGATCACAGAGTTATGACGAGTTCAGTGTCACATACAAGGGTGAATCTAATGAACACATATCCAGGTCATACTGTAGTTCACCCCAAAATGAAAAGAAAATGTATATATGTAAAGCTATATATTTATTATAATACATATTTATACTTCACAGTTACAGTTTTAAATGTATTTGTAGCGTTAATGTTCCTTAAAATAGGATTCATTTGCTTTGGAGACACTCTAAAAAAAATGCTGGGTTGTTTCAACCCAATGTTGGGTCAAATATGGACTAACCCAACTGTTGGGTTAAATTGTGGTTACATTTTTAAATTAGCTTTTTAACCCAACAGTTGGGTTAGTCCATATTTGACCCAACATTGGGTTGAAACAACCCAGCATTTTTTAGAGTGTAAAAATTATAATTTAGCTTTTGATTTTGAGGTGAAATCTGTTTTGTGAGATTCGCCTATTCACCAAAAATAAAATGACTCTTCCTTTCGCAGACAAATGGTCTTTAGTGAAGAAAAAAAAACAATCAAATAATAAAAATAGTAATACATTTCTAGGGCTGTTAAAATAATAGCAACTTATTTAATAATAAATTAGCAAGGTGTATGAAATAATAATAATTACTAATAGGTTTTAATAATAATATTATTAAATATGTATATGTGTGTGTGTGTGTATATATATAAAAAAATACAGTCCTAAAGCAACACCCATTTTAAAATGCCATAGAGAATAAATAAATTTTTAATTTGGATCTAAAAATAGCCAGAGTCTGTGCCGTTCTGATTAGTATGCTTATGAATTAATAATATAACATCTAGGTGTCCAAACATGTTGTAATTTATTTTTAATAAGTAAAATTTTCCATCAGATTCTCATTACTGTAATATGTTTAGATACTTTTAAAATAAATTTTATTTGCTTATTTATTTATTTACAAAATAATGAGAACTTTGATGTTTAGATGTTACATTTTATTGTTATTTAAAATATGACAAATTTTTGATTTTGGGGTGAAATTTTTTCTTTAGGGGTGATCTTTTAGCCTCTTTGTACCCTACTATAGAATAGAACTAAAATGAACACAGTGTTTATAAGTGACATCCATTCACCTCCTCCCTTTGTCGCTTTTTCTCTAGTTCTGGATGGCATGAAGGTTGACGTGGCCGCGGTCCAAAATCATCATGCCTGAGACCACACAGATGGGGATGAGATAAAATTTCTGTGAGTTGCTCTTACTGTCTCACACACACACACATACACACACACACACACACACACACACACACACTCAATGCATGCTCAGTGAGGATGACTGGATAGGTTGTAAGCGTGTGATTGGTTGTTTGGAGGTTAGGGGCGGAGTTAGTGAGCCACCTGCGGTCACACTGACATCAGTATGGCAGAGATCAGGGGCCCCGTGGTCTCCATCCCCCACCGTCCACCTCGTGTCCTTTTATCTGTGATCATGTATCACCTGCAGATACACGTCCAGCCCGGAGGAGACAGATTTCATCTGTCATCTGCGAATGGATCTCAATACCCAGAACTAAGTCTGTCCAGAAGTCCATGTCCAGCGGCTGGCCTGCCAGAGCTAATCTCACAGATGAAGTGTCTCTTTTTCTGCTCATTCATGTACCTGTGCGGGAAGGTGAGAGAGACGAGGAGGCCTCGCGATCAGATTCATCACCTATTAGAACATACATCAGGGGATAAAAAGGGATAGTTCACCCAAAAATGAAAATTCTGGGATTATTTACTCACCCTCGTGTCATTTCAAACCTGTATGACTTTCCATGCCATTATTAGTTATTGAAGAATTCAAGCTTCAAAAAAAGACACAAAAGCACCATGAAAGTATCATAAAATTTCAAATCACATTTCACTTATTGATCCATTTTAAAAGAATAGTTCACCCAAAAATGAAAATTTGCTGACAATATACTTAGCCTCAGGCCATCCAAAATGTAGATTAATTTGTTTCTTCTTTGGAACAGATTTGGAGAAATGTAGCATTACATCATTTGCTTAACAATGGATCCTCTGCAGTGAATGGGTGCCGTCAGAATGAGAGTCCAAACAGCTGATAAAAACATCACAATAATCCACAAGTAATCCACACGACTCCAGTCCATTAATTAACAGCTTGTGAAGTGAAAAGCTGCGTTTGTAAGAAACATTTTTAACTTTAAACCATCGATTCTGACCCAAAATACGAGTCCATAATTCATAACAACACTTCCTCCAGTGAAAAAGTCCATCCCCTGTTGTTTCGTTACATCAAAATCCACCCACATATTTGTTTAGAGATTTGTGAACGGTTCTTGATCTGTGCATATTTCTGTGCATAAAGCAATATTATAGAGAACGTCCATCCCCTGTTGTTTTCTTACATCAAAATCCACCCACATATGTGTTTAGAGATTTGTGAACGGTTCTTGATCTGTGCATATTTCTGTGCATAAAGCAATATTATAGAGAACTCTTTAGCTGGGAAGCAACCATTTTAAGTTAAGAACATCTTTATGATAGATTTGTTTGTTACAAGCATGCAACTTTTCACTTCACAAGACAGTAACTGATCAATGTTGAGTCAGAGAGTTGTTTCTCTCATGAACTCTCTTAAACATACCAAGGGAAGCAAAGAAGTCATGATTTTTTTGTGAATATTGCCTGTGAACAAGGGTGAGTTAATAATTACTTATTTATTTAACTCTCCAAACACTTTTGATTAAGTTGCATAAGCTTCTTTAATATGAAATCAATTCTTGTCAAATTCTTCCAAGACCAAACAATCTGATCTACAGTATCCACATTCATTTTATAGCTCGTTACTCAGATATCTCTTAAAAATAAAAGTTCTTTATTGGCGTTGATGGTTCCATGAAGAACTTTTAATATCAATGGATCCTTTTCACTGAACAAAAGGTTATTTATAGTGAAAAAAAGTTCTTTAAATTATTGAAATGCTCTTCACACTAAGCAAAAATGGTTCTTTTAAGAAGTGTTCACTAAAATGTTCATTAGAAAACCCAAAATAGTTCTTCTATGGCATTGCTGTGAAAACTCGCGTTTGGAAGCTTATTTTTAAGAGTATATTTGTATCTCTTTTTATTTATATAAGGGATTTTAGGAGAAAAACTTTTGGCAAAGAGCATTACTTTTCCACTCAAACTATGAATAAAGTTTGAGCATTAGGGCTGCAGTTCGACATCTTTCATGCAAACACACTCCCACACGACTGCATGCAAGCCTTGAGTTCATGTATCTGTGGTGTAAAGGGAGCATGCTTTAATTAGAGAGACTAATCAGCGTTAACGTCTTCATATTCCAAACAGGAGACTGACACGTCTAAGACTCAGACTCGCTCTAAACTCATCTACAGTCATTGTTAACATGCTTCGATGCAGTCGAAGATGCCCACCTACATATCTGCTAATTGCAGGTCTTTGCCCCTGAGCTTCCTCACAGACACAGAGACAACAGGAAAATTTGGTCGTTTTAGCTTTGCTGCTTAGAATGAAAAATTGATGACACTTTTGCCTCCTCCACCCTCCGGTGGCTTTACAAAAGGAACACTCTTTTCTGTTTTCTTTATTTAGATTTTTGTGTTTTGTTAAATACTTGCTCCTACTTGAATATGCACCCAAACATTGTATTATTACAACTAGATTTTTATTTATTTATTGTGTGGGGTGCAAAATTCGCTGTCATGGTGCTGAAATGTTGGTGGTTGCTTTCAACAGAGTTTGGCATTAGCATGTTGCTAAACAAACGTTTGCTAAAATAGACCATTTTTAATTAGATTAAAAATGTTAGGTGATTTATTTTTTATTAAATATTTAAATATTTGGCATTAACATGTTGCTAAGCTAATGGCATAATACTCAACAAACGTTAAGCAATTTTTAATTAGATTGAACAGTTGTTAATTATTTATTTTTATTAATATAATAATTAATTTTTATTATTTAATTATTATTATTGTTAATAATTATTATTACATACATATATGCGTATATAATATTTCACTATTTTATAATGATTGAAATCTGTCTATCTGTATATATTTGGGTAAAATAGTAAATTTTTTATTAGATTGAACAGTTCTATTTGATTTATTATTTTTATGACATTTATATCATTTTATATTTCTATCATCTATCTATCTATCTATCTTATATCTATCTATCTGTCTATCTGTCTGTCTGTCTGTCTGTCTGTCTGTCTGTCATCTATCATCTATCTATCTGTCTGTCTGTCTGTCTGTCTGTCTGTCTATCTCTCTATCTCTCTATCAGATTGAACAGTTGTTAATTATTTATTTTTATTAATATAATAATTAATTTTTATTATTTAATTATTATTATTGTTAATAATTATTATTACATACATATATGCGTATATAATATTTCACTATTTTATAATGATTGAAATCTGTCTATCTGTATATATTTGGGTAAAATAGTAAATTTTTTATTAGATTGAACAGTTCTATTTGATTTATTATTTTTATGACATTTATATTATTTTATATTTCTATCATCTATCTATCTATCTATCTTATATCTATCTATCTGTCTGTCTGTCTGTCTGTCTGTCTGTCTATCTATCTATCTATCTATCTGTCTGTCTGTCTGTCTGTCTGTCTGTCTGTCTATCATCTATCATCTATCATCTATCTATCTGTCTATCTATCTATGTAGAATTGAAAGATTTCGAAAAATTTAGATTTTGGTGTTTTGGTACATTATGTACAAAACGAATCCGAAACTACCGATTATTAATCATTGTGACACTGATAGAAGTCATTTTACACTCTCTTAAGCGAACCATCAAACTTCCAGTCAAGGGGAACCAAGCAAATCATCATCACTTCATTTATTTTTTTATTTGATCAGACTCTGATGAATATTTTTAAATTGCTAAATGCCTAAATGCTGTAGGGTCGAAACAGATGCTTGTTTTTCCCTTCTGACTTCCCTGAGCAGTGGAAAGAGGTCTTCAGATAGTAGACAAGCAGAAAGCTATGAGCTGATGAGTGGAAATCCCTCTGCTTTCTAATTAATGGAGGTACACAGAGCCAGAGGATGAGGCGGATCAGGGAAATGACATCAGGAGAGAGATAGCATCACTCATTTCTCCGGTCCTTTGTCGCCCCACAGGATCGGCTGAAATGAACCGCTCAAGCTTTAGCGTGATACATTTGAATGGTGGAGAAAAATTCATTGTCCAGTGGAGAGTTTTCGATAAGGATCTCATCCACTCTCTCTTTTCTATTCTGCCTCCACTTCTGCTCTTTGTCAGAGAGCATCCCGATCAAAAAACGGAATCGAGGCATCGGCAACAGGTGCGGTACATCTCTCAAAGCTGCAGGAATCTTGCAAATGAACTGAGGAGATTTAGTCCCGCATAACCCTGGCTTCTTTCATCCGTTGGTCTGTGTCAAAAGAGGCAGACGTGAGATGTTTCAGGAAGGTGGAAGATCATTTAAGCACATCTTAGCAGGCAAGAGAATTCAATGCAGTCAAAAAACAGATTTACAAGATTTGTAACCGGTGACTGAGGTGTGTGTACTGTAGCTATACGAGAGTGAACATCAGTTAGATGAATACAGATGCACTCAGATAAAGAAACACTAAAGATAAACTGAATAAACTGATATTAGTGTTTTGGAAAGTAGTCTGAATGCTCAAGACAGTTAAAAATGCACTGTAAAAAAAAAAATCTGTAACATTTATGGTAAAAAAACCAGCAGCTGTGGTTGCCAGAATTTTACTGTAAAAAAATATGGTAGCAGCATTTTAGGTTTTACGGTTTTAACTTAAATTTACAGTTAAATACCGTAATTTAATTAACTGATATAATGTTAATATTTCAACCCAGTACCTTTGTAATATGCTGCACAAAAAGCAGGTGGTGATGAGAAAATCACATGATGAACCAAAACCTATCACAAGCAGCTTTTAAACAATAACATATATAGAAGGTGCACAGTGTCATTCACACAAACACTTAACACCATCATGGTAACACACATGAAACTGAAATAATGCAATAAACATTAATTGAGCAACATTAGATGTAACATACAACCCTAATATACAAATCTGATAAGAAAAAACTAAGAAGAAACATCACATTTGAAACTTAATGCAGGGAATTCTGGGAATGTCAATTTACGGTTATTCACTTTAAATTATACAATCTTTTTCACTTCCAAAAAGGGTATACAACCGTAAAATTACATGTAATGTCGAATATAGTTTTTCACCGTATATAGTAGGGGAACTTACCGTTAACCATTTAACAGTTTTTTTATTGTAGCATGTTTACAGTCTTTAACCGTTAAATTCACTGTAATTTTTTACAGTGTGGTCAGAAAATAGTGAAAGGGCTCAGTGTGCTATTTTCCAAGTCTTATATATTCCAAAAGGAATTACATTTTTGGTTTGTTCCTCACAAAAAAAACTGTAATATGACCTCAGGTTTATGTTGTTAAAATTTTTCACTGAAAATCCCCTTTGCTGAAATTCTAAATTCTAAAAACAAAATCTAAAAAAACAAAAAAGGCATGTGTTGCGGTGCTTTTATTGTAAGTAAACTTGTTTACGTAAAAAAAAGATGAATAAATCTACATATAGACAGAAAATATACATAAAGAAAATATTTAATTCTTTATTTTAAAAAATGCACAAATTTGTCTCTACAGTGTCATATGACTGATGTTGAATATGGTTTCTTTTTCAGCATGGAAGGATGAGGGTAAATACTGAAAGAATTGTCCTTTTTTTGGTGAACTATTCCTTTAAATGCATTTATTTCAGCTTTACACTATTTGTCTTTTGTTCATTCTTTCACAGTGTTCGCTCAACACCATTTACAGAGAAGAAAGAAGAAACCACAACCAAACTTCATCAGTCCTCGTGTGTATCGCCAACATGCCAGGTGAATGAAACTTCAGACTTTTAGGCTTTTTTAGAACTATTGGGTCAAAGAAACTCACAAAGCATTGTGGGAATGCTTTGTTCCACCATTTAATTTAATTGATTTGCTAAAATTTAAAAGTTTGGAAGGGTCACGAGTGAGAAATGTATTTGCTTTTAAAAGCTACTGGTGTTTGCTGGCAAAAGGACAGTCAGTGAAGCTCTGAAACTTCCATGATCCTTGCATTTGTAGTTGTATTAGTCATCCCGGCTCAAACAGCAGTTCTGATAGGACAACAAAACTGGAAACAGAACGAAAGAAACACAGCAGAAATCAAGGTCTGTTATGGATTAAGCTTCACCACCTTATTCCTGTTCCTTGCAACACCAAACGGTATCAGGAACAAAGAGCTTTGCGAGCGTTACTGCAAAATCCCAGTTTTCTAAATGCAAAAGTGGAAATGACCCATCATTCGGCATTATTCACCGTATCGCTGTAGTGAAAACACCGCCAAAGGTCCGCTTGCCAGAATCACACATGCTCTGTTGGGATTTGCACAGCCTATCCATTGACGTTCCTTTCAAAGTTTCCCGTGATAAGTGAGAACTGAACGCAGCAGAGCATATATATCCTCCCTGCTTGCCAGCAGTAAATAAGCGGGCGTATCTGAGCTCCGCTAGCTTTGTCTTTCCTGGCTTTTAAATGATAATATAAGTTTTCCCGGCTAAGTAGTTCCATCCGTCCCAAGAGACCTCCATCCCCGTGTAAGACGGTGTGTGTGTGTTTTTTTAAATACCCCCACCTTAGCCCTTATACCCCTTGCTGATATTTAACACATAACCACTCATAGTCTGCCTATGAGATATGAATATAATTGTATGTTAGTTTTTAATTACAGGAAGAATCTAACTTGTAAGACGATGAGCTGGAAGGTGCCTCCGCATTGTTATATTTTTTCATCCTGGTTTTTCTGATTATGTGAGCTGGGCTCCTTTGCTAAGCGTTGATAAGCAGAATTTCCATGTTCCCTGCATAATTAATCCATCTCTGCCTGCCTTCCATGCCAACTCCTCCGTTATCGCCCGCACATGCCTGAATTGCAAAAGAATTCTCTCTTCAATTGGAACTTATTGATATTCCAAAAAACTGGAAATCCTTAAATTTTAAGCCACAGATTGTTAAATGGATTAATTTCGCGGCAATCTCGGGCATCTAACGCGGGAAGACAGGCAAGGCGAATCCAAAGTGTCTCCCGTTTGTGGATTTTTAGTCCCAAATGATAGGGTTTATTGGCATCTCCACCGTTTCTCAAATCTCCCGTTTCTCCTCCATAGTCAAAAATTACCATTCATTTGCATCGTATAAAACACTTTTATATGGTCTGAAATTCAGAGGAATGTCTTTCAATGCCTGTCGTTTGGTCGCCCGATAACAACTCCGGCCCAGCACATCTGGAGCCTTTTGATACTGGGTGAAAGGGACTCCTGAATATTTAATATTTTTATCTGTTTTTCATCGAAGGTTTCACCATTAAGGATGGCGGCGCTATTTGCATGGAGGCTGGCAGATGTAGATTCACTTCTCAGAGCTGTCTACACCCAACCTCTCTGTGAAAATATACACACAGATGCATTTTTTCTTCTCTTTCTTGTCACGTCGTGCTGCTGCTTCTGCAAAACCAAAACCATCACGCCACACAAAACAACCGAGAAATAAATAGCCCCAAATCCAAACGTTCTAGTCCAGATGTTTTAGATGAAACGGCATGGATCAGACAATTATATTAGGCGCATTAGAATAAGGGTCTCTGATTAACTGGCAGCTCTGCTCAGAAATGTGATATTATGCCGTTATTGTTACATCTGTCATGGGCGCTAGTGCTCCCTGCAAGCATGTAATTAACCGCAACTGTTGTGGACTGTGCCCGGCCGTTTGTAATCTAATAATTATAGATTAATCAACTCGATATTCTGTGTATTTCCCTCTCTTGGCAGCCTTTCATGAAGGTATTGCAGAAATTGTGTGCAGCTGTATTTCAATGCAATTATTCTGTCAGAGCGAACAGCCAGTTCATATGCTGTTTGTGACTGATATCCACTGAATATTATCCTCGCAAACCTAAATGGAAAGGAAGACTGAAAATAAAATCCCCTGGGGGGAGGATATTATGCTCAGTACTGGACATAATAATAGGATTTGGATAAAAATAAAGATGTTGATCATATGGTTGTAAGATACAATAAAAATGATTAGGCCTGTATTATGTAAAAAAGCTCTAAAACATAAAAATAATGTATCTTTCTGATGGTCAGGATGCAAAATAACGATTTTGATTTCTTTTAACAAAATAACTTTCCTCAGCTGTTTCTCAAAAATGTAGTCCATGGCATGTAATACACACTTACGTTGATCATCAGGTATAAGAAGTCTTGTACTCGGTTAGTGGTGATAGATTATGATTAAATAGGTATTAAAAGTGCAGAACAATTGTTGTTGTCCTTAAAACCCGTCAGTTACGTAACTGTAGAAAACCTGGTTCTCTCTAAATGTGTCTACATGCTGTTTCACAAGCTGTACAGTGTTTAAGTGTTGCAATGTTTCACAGCTCTTGCTGTCTTTTCTTTGAGCCTGCAGTGTAAAAGATGTTTTGTCAGGTAATCTAAAATAATCTGCTTCATTTGGTAACATCTAAAATAAGTCAGAAATGTTATTTAATATGGCGGAATCAACCTGACAGCAACAAAAGTAATTTTTATGGGTCAGGGCAGGTATAAATACTCATTATGGTAACAATAGCGCCTTTTTACTTTTTATAGTGCATGTGTGAAGAGGTTATTAGATTAAAACTAACCCAATTAGCATTTTATGCTGTCATTTTCACTGCTTAGAAGAAAACAAGAGTTAAGAAAGCATTTTTCAGCATTGTCTGTCTGTACATATCCAAGGCTTAATGTTAAATATCTCTTATTTTCTATTTGATTTTAATAGAGTTTTATAGTTATGGCAACAGGAACATACTATGTTTAATGCAATATTTGAGGTAAATACTGACTAGTGGAACTGTTTCTATTATAATTAATAAAGTATTTCACCTAAAATACCTTTTATGATTTCTTTTGATAATTATTACTACTAATAATTTATATTAGCCAGATATAGATCATTCTAATAATCTTGATAATTTCCCTATAATTATCTTAACCTTTTATGTTTTTATCAACAAAAATGATTTGAAAAAATCCAGAAATTAGAAAGACTGTTAAAAAAAATAAAACAAAAATAACTATTTAAGATTCAGTAAAATATTGCATTTATAATTTTTACATCAAGTAAATTATTTATTTATTTTAGTTTCAGTGAATATCTGACAGTGGGGTTTGAATATCTGAAATAGTGATAAAAAAAATCTAAATCATTTTAGAACAAGGATCGTACTTGCATTTGCAAAATACACACACAACATTTTTTTTTTGTCTTTTCTCACAAAGTCAAGAAAAATAGAACTAATTTCTTATCATTATTCTAACAATTTGTTTTATTTACTAAGTCCTCTTTCACAGAATGTCAAATTATTTTTAACCACCATCTCCATGTGTGTTTTACTTGATTTCAGCTCCTAGAGAACAAAACACAAACCGAAGACGAGCCTCAAAATGGAGGGATGGAAATCAGCAGTGAAAAGAGGAGAGGTTGAGTGCAGGGAAAACAAAGAGACGGAGGAATAACACAGAGAAGAAGGGAAGAAAAAAAGGCAGAGAGAAGAAGGTGTGGAGCAGAAGTGTAGAAGTGTGTTGCTGGGCAGAGGGCTGGTGCTGAACACAGGGTTGGCAGGCAGGGTGGAGAAGCGGGCACGCTCACAGACATCTGTTGGCACGCTGCGGATGCTGGAGGGGGGCACGCTGCCATGACCAGCGGGAACATGGCACACTGATAATGCTGTAGCTATACTCAGAGACACACCGCGTCTCTACGCCACACACACAAGCACTAATGATAAAATAATCTCACACTATCGACATGAGCGATGCAGGACACACGTTGAGGATCAAAATATTCCAATTGGCAGCTTTCAGTTTTTAATCTAGGCAAAACACTTTTTAAGAGAAACTAATGAGAAACTAAGAAAAATTATCCTGCAGAATAAAAGGAGAATTTACCTACATTCCTAAAAATGAAGGTTCTTTCTTGGCATTGATGGTTTCATGAAGAACCTTTAACATCCATTCCATTGCACAGAAGGTACATTATAGAGGAAAAAAAGTTCTTTAAATTATTCAAATATTCTTCACACAAGAAAAAAAAAATGTTCACTGAAAGGTTCTTTGGGAAAAAATGTTTCTTCTGTGGCATTTCAATGGTGAAAAATATCTTGAAAATTCAGGAAAAAAACTATTAATTGATTAGTAAATTCAAATAATATTCACAAGAAATCGTTTTTCTTGAAACATTTTTAGTAGACTGGGGGGGGGTAAATAAATTGCCAGTTGTTACATGTTAAATATAGAAGACTTCTAACAAAAAATGATCACATCCTTCAAGGATTTTAAAGTTGAACCATGTCTTTTCATTATATTATTATAAAATATTATATTTAAAACATTAAAAATATTACATTTAATATTTTACCAGACATATTTAGAAACATGGTGGGAATTTAAATTAACATAATTTTCACTAAAACCTTTAAAGGGGTCATATGACGTTGCAAAAAATAACATTTTGTGTATTTGGTGTAATGCAATGTGTTTATGCGGTTTAAGGTAAAAAAAACATGTTATTTTCCACATACTGTACATTATTGTTTTTCCTCTATGCCCCGCCTTTCTGAAACGCGTCGATTTTTACAAAGCTCATCAGTCTGAAAAGCGAGGTGTGCTCTGATTGGCCAGCTATCCAGTGCGTTGTGATTGGCCGAATATCTCAAGCTATCTATTTGCATTTGTTGCATCCAGTGGGGACATAATTACTGATTATAATGACTTATACTGTCTTTTTACGCGTTGCGTTGCATATCACGCCGCGTAAACATAATGTCTGCATTTGTGATCGGAGAAACGACAAACAACAAGCGCTACTCTACACTGCTCAAAACTCACGTTTGAATCGTCAGTGGCAAATCCTTTAAATATGAAAACTTACTTGCAGGCTGTGAGCCAGACTGTCCTTGCCTTGGAATTGCCCCACTTTATAGAAACAGACACTGGCATTGTAGGCTACTCTCCCAGGAAACAGTCATCGTCCTCCATAAAATGCGCTGCACACATCTGAATATTTGGGTTGAACTGTTCTGGAACAGTGTTGTAAATACAACTTAACCACTGATTTCTAGTTGTGTCCTCTTTTGGAAGGCCAAACAAAGTAGTTTCGCTTTCATAACGAATCACACAGCGCCTTCACGACATGGTGGCGGCGGCAGCAACAATACTACAGCGAGAATAAAAGCTACGCCTTCTTTCTTTGCGTGAACATTTGGGTGGTGTTATGCAAATCTTCCCACATCATGACGTAGACATGTGGGGGCGTGTTAGAACGAGCCGTTTTAGGTAGGCGTGGTTGACTCTTAACTTTTATAAAGAATATCTCTTTGGATTTGAGACTTTAGTCTTTGCAACTTTACAGATCTTCTTTATGCACCAAGAGCTTGTAACACTCCAAAGAGAAAGGAAAAATTGAAATGATGTTAAAGGTTCTTCATGGAACAATCAGTGCCAACAGAGGACCTCTATTTTTAACAGTGTTGCTGCAAAAACACTCTTTTGTAACCTTTATTTTAAAGAGTGCAATTTGATCATTACAAATGACTTTAATTGGTGCAATCTGGTTCATTCTGTCATATTAAAATTATTATTCATATATTTGACTTCAATAAAACCAGTCAATTTAGATGTCACCACATTTTTTAGGTTACCTGACAACACATTTTTTACTGCGTCATTTCTTAGCAATTTAATTCCCCGTATCTTCTGGCCTTTATTAATTTCATCATTATCAACACTAGACCTTCCATCTCTTTTCAAGCAAATGGACATGAATGCATGGCCTTGATGCTCGTCCACTCCTCCAGCTGTCTAACAGCGCCCACACACACAGTCACAGTCACCTCCTCTGGATAGCAGCCAGTCCCAAAATGCTATGTTGGTGTTGCATCATACAGCAGAAAATCAGCCTTGCGTCTTCAAGAGCTGCCATCGATGCTGATGCTGAAGTTCAGATGGCAGTAAATCATATTTAAATGTGCTGGAGGCAGACGTGGATATATTTAGCTACACACACACACACACCTTGTTTACAGTGATTTTGCAGTATGAAAAGCAAAAATGTGCCATTGTTAGCGCGATCCATTATAAATGACTTTCATTAGCATAACCTGTGTAGTCAGGTTGATATTCTTGAGAAGTTACCACATTTTATAGGTTACCGGCCAAAGATTTTTTTTTGACTGGACAAATATCGGCTTGATCTTCACCACTGAAATACATATTTTGCTGTAAGTCTATGACGGTGCATTTCTTATCATCACAGCACAATCCCATATGTCTCATAAATCCCTTCATTTAATGTTACCATTAAACTCCTCACTGTATGTGTGTTAAAGCAGCAGCGGCATGATCTCCATGCCACTGATTTCCCCTGCGATGAGAACAGCATCATGTTAATTATTTCAACCATCTGCTGCAGCCCGTGATGGAGGCGCCCTCCACCTCACACAGATTTGTACCTGTCAGTCAAATTGCAGGACCAACACGAGACGTCGTGGCGGCGAGAATAAGATCCAACGCATGCCAAGGTCCCAAGGGATCGAGTTGTGGTGTGAAATCAGTCTGGAGATCACAATGTAGCTGGACTCTCTGAATTTACGCTCAAAGAAGCCTCAACATCTGGCTATTTTTGGAGTGTTTTGGCTTGAGAAATGTCGAAAGCAGAACTTTAGGAATTTCTGCTGCTCGTTTTAACTGAATGAGATGTTTCATGATACACATTTCTGTAAATATGTATCATTAAACATCACAGAATTCTTTTAATTCATTGTTAGTTCATTGTTCCTGGAAAGTGATGTCATTAAGAAACTGTATTTTGTGAGTTTTAAAGGAATTCAGGAAAAAATTGAAAGAAAGAAAGAAAGAAAGAAAGTTGTTTTCTCTGTTGTTTTCTCCCCCAACAAAAATGATGTCACTTCTTGGAAGATTATGTCATTAATAAACTGGATTGTGTTAGTTTTAAATGGATTTTTTAAAAAAGGAATGAAAAAAATAGAAAGAAAAAAAAATTGGATGGAAAAGATGTTTACAAGAAAAGAAAAAAAAATATTATCATTTTGAACAATACTCACAATAAAATATTTTGTTCGTTTGTTTTGTTTGTTTGAAACGTTGATTAAATAAAGAAAAATAACACTTGGAATATTTTTAAATAAATCAATCACCTGTTCCCTTTTGTGGAACTTCGAACTGCGTCCTCTAGGGGTCGCTATGGGGAACGCCTCGTCGTGACCCGTGTCTGAAGCCTACATTGAAAAAACACCAACTTGTTTGGCCGGCGACAGCCATGACGTCACTACCGTCGCAACTAGTACAAAATAGGCGCCGGTAGCGCACATCATCACTTTCTTCGTCTTCACTGACCGTTCTGTTTGAAGCGTGCATTCCAAAAGCAAAGTAAGACTATTTCTTTTCCTACTATGGCGAGCACTAGCGGAGCGTTTAGAAAGTGTGTACATCCGTGCCAGCGGTTCCTGACACCCGATGATTCACACGATCTATGCGTTGTTTGTTTGGGCGAGGAGCACGCACGCGATGTCTTCGAGGAGGCAATCTGCGTGCATTGCGAGAGCTTTTCGCAGCTGCTATGGTGGTGACGGAGCGGCAGTTGTAGGTGAATTTGGTGGACATCGGGAAGAAAGAAAGGGGCTTTCTTCTCGATGCCCCGGTGTCGCCCTCATGTTCAATGTAAAAGACATTGCAAAAAAGAAACATTCTTCAAAACATTTTAAGTTCAGCCATGTTTTTTTATTATTGTGATAAAATATAATGATTTCTATCGTTAAAAATTAATTATATTAATATTTTGCGAAAACATTAGACAGTGTGACTTCTGTTAATCAACCAGTCAAGTAGAATGATAACCTCATAATTTTATAATCTGATTAATCAGTCTAGAAACTTTAGTGGTCTGTCTGTAAATTGAAATAATTAAGATCAATAATGCATTGCTACCAAATGCAACTATATTTGATGACATGCATACAGCAGTGGCTGTCTCTGTGTGCTTTGAATTTGGGATGAACAACACCTTAGCAATCATTATTATACAGCACATTATTATACAATATTATACAGCCATATTTATTATCTGACCTGGTGTGCCTGGATTAATTTAATCTGCCCCTGAAACAAAATACAAGGTTAAATTAAGAAAGAGCAGTGTTTCCTGAACACTGTGACTGATATTATGTCACATTTATACACAGCGTCCTCCTGCAGTTATATCTCCTGCAGCGAAACACTTTGATTCTATTATTGATTGGTTAAAACGGCCTTTAATTCTTTACATATGTGCGTATAGCTTTTCGAAGAAATGAAACATGTTTCCAAATGTAAGACAGGACAGGGTGGCCCTGCACTTGCCTGGGGTCACTTAATTAATTTGAAGGTGCTCGTTAATACAAACCACATGCGCCGCCAATGACCTGCCACAGGAGCTCAAAGAGGGTCGGAGAAGTCATACTCAGCCCTATTCAGAATTACACAAAACAACAGACTGTGACACCTGTGGCCTTCAAATTAAACACTAGTGAAAACAAGGTGAGCACGCTATAGAAAAAGCATATATGCAACATATCACTCTTATTTACAGAGGGTGCAGAGTTCAAGGAAACAGCTGTGAATGAACTGAGAATATAATCTTCTTTTTAACACGGAAGTGAATAGCTTTTTACGGAAGTGGCTGTAGGTCCAGACTGAGAGCTTTCAGTTTGCTGGAAGTATAATTCTATCGTGCACAAACTCGGTGTCTATAGGAATTCTAAACTAAAATGATAAAATGATCCCCTTTTTATTACAACAGGAAACAGGAGATAAGCTTAAAAAAGATTAGATGAGAAAATGTATAATTGTGTAACATGATAATTATGTAAAATATTCAGAAATGGTCATTTAATATCATTTATTAAACAGCATAAAATACTATTCACTGAATCACATGAAATAAAATGCATGGTATTACAAACATGCAGCTTTTCGCTTCACAATTGATGGACTAGTTTGTGGATTTTTGTGATGTTCTTATCAGCAGTTTGGACACTCATTCTGACAGCACCCATTCACTGCAGAGGAACCATTGGTGAGCAAGTGATGTAATGCTACATTTCTGCAAAACTGAAGAAACAAGATGAAGAAACAAACTCATCTACATCTTGGATGGCCTGAGGTTAAGCAAATTTTCAGCAAGTTTTCATTTATGGGTGAACTATACCTTTAAAATCAACATGAAGCACTATTTTGTTTTTATGTTTTAATTTGTATTCAATGAGAAATTGCATGGTATTACATTTTGATAAAATATTAACTTTTTATTATTTGGATTTTATTATTAATAATGTGCACAAATGAATCATGTATAAGACCAAGAACATGCAGTTTTGGTTTCATGTTGGCATGAGCCTCAGTGTGCCACTAGTAGCGTCAAGTAGAACTGGAAAAATAATGACTGTCTGCCATTGGTTCAGCCAAATCCCACCCCAAACTCAAGCCATTGGTTGAGCGGGAAGTTGACATGTCAGGCCACTCAAACAACAGAGCAATGTTTGAACGTGTCACAAAAATGACACAAAGAAGCTTTGAATTTGCATTAGAGCAGAAATCTGGTTGTAGCTTATAGACAATGAAGATGAGCTTTAAAACATTAAACGTAATGAAGTGATACAAATTTGATTTAGATTTTCACCATAATTTTCATCAACATTTAGATCTGAAGCAGAACTAGAACTCAGCTGTGAAACGTTAACATTATTCTCCTTCATGGCTCGAGCTCACAGCCCGCCAGCGCTGGAGCAGAGGATGCTGGGAAGAGCACACTTCTTGCCAGAGTGTAATGGCTGGTGAAAGCCAAAGCAAACTGCACAGAGGCAGATAAAGGTTTCCTCAAGGTGCAGCTCCGTTGACTGGTTAACCCCTTGAAATTATGCCGTAGTTTCAGACTCCATTCCAAAGTCCTGGAATTGGGTTACAAGATAATTTCACAGGCGACTTGCTTGTCTTACTTGGCAGTTCAACTGGCTAATTGAAGAAGGCGATTTCCGGGCCCTGAAACTGTTTAAGAAATGATACTTCAAATTTGAGTAAAGAGATTTTCTGTGACGTGGAAGTTGCAGAATTTTTGAATATAAATGAACATATTTTTCCATCAAAAACATGCTGAAAGTAGCACATTGAAAGTCTTGAGTTAGTTGAAGATAACTTTTTTAAAGGGGTCCTATTATGCTCTTTTACAAAGTCTTGATTTTGTTTTGGGGGTGTACTAGAACATACTCTCGTGCTTGGTGGTTCGTAAAACGCATTATTTTTCACATCATTTACATTTTTAAAATACCTTTCTCCCCAGGCTGGCACAAACGGCTCGATTAGTTCCGGCTTTGATGAAGGTCCGCCTTCTGAAAAACAAAATGTGTTGTGATTGGTTAGCTGTCCCAGTGCGTTGTGATTGGCGAACAGCTTAGACAGTGTTTCAGTACTGCCCCGCCTCTTGCTCCGTCTTTCAACAAAAACGTTTGGGCGAATCCGCCAGGCACTGTACTCCCTCATGTTGTGGAAGCTGTCCTCAGTAAAATGCGCAGCACACAATAGCAAATTGGGGTTAAAATGCTCAGGAACAGAGTTAAAAGCTACAGCACAGCAGCTCTTCTTCTTGGTTTTCTCTGATGCACTAACTCTGCAGCAGCACTTCTTCTTCGTCGTCTCGTCTGATGCACTCACTCAACCAAGCGTTCTAACCACGACCTCGTCCCTCCCCACCCCGCAACCATTCAAATTTCTGTAGGCGGGAATTATTTGTAATGATATTCCTATGAGCCGCTTTGTGATATCACAAAGCCCGGAAAACAAACGCTGTAGTCCAAACGAGCCGTTCGTTGTAGTTCTTGAAAAGGGATTTTTAAAAAACGAAATATCTCCCTTTAGAGTGGACTTTGAGATTTGTAACTTTCTAGATCTTTTTTATGCCCAAACATACACACTACACACTGACTAAAATTAAAAAAGTGAAAAAGCATAATAGGACCCCTTTAAGTAAAACATGCACTTTTTTCATTTGTGTTTGTTTTCAGGTGATTTCTGAAAAAGTCCTTTGTTTTCTTCCCCCCAATCCCCACCCGGTAATCATGAAAGACTGGAAAAATCATGGAAATTCATTTGAGCCATTTAACATTTGTTCTTTGTTCTCTGCTTTTTATATTAAACAACTTTTTTTCTTTATTATTTTATTTCACATTTTAAAACTGGATAATTCTGAATAGGACTTTAGAGTTTTTTTTAATTGTGTTCAACAAATACAACTGAACTGCACTGAATCAATAACCTTTTAAAATTCATTCACAAAATTCACAAATACACAGGAAAAAAAGTGCTATGAAAGTTAATTTCGAAGATCCCCCCGCACAGATCAGATAAGAAGGGCATTTTACTGATGCACAGAAACTACATATGAATCTACATGTCAATCAGTGGTCAAAATTAAAAGAATTATATATGTATAATATTAGTCAAAATTACATTGTTTCTCTATATTATTTTTAGACACCAAAGTACAAAACTATTAATTAACATATATATATATATATATATATATATATATATATATATATATATATATATATA
>NW_015505764.1:542446-551128 GCF_001515645.1 Sinocyclocheilus grahami | reverse complement strand
TATATATATATATATAACATATTAACATATATATATATATAAATAGATTTGTATATTTGTCATAAACTCTTCTTTTTGATTAAAAAAATATATTTGGTAAAGTAATTCACACAAAAACCACTACATTTGTCAACAAAACTTGTTTTAAGTTTATGAAAATTATAAATTGAGTCAAGTGTGTCCTACAATAAATATACAGTAAAAAAGCAAGATCTTGTGTTTTTGTCAGCCCAGCCTCTATATAACTTGTTTATGATATACATTAAGTCATCAATGATATTTAAAGTAATGCTTAAACGTGGTAGTTTCAATGGATGCCATTAAAGGCGTTATTATCTAAATCTATTTAATGCAAGTTTTTGTATAAACCTCCTGTTATTTATTGGAAGGTTTTATGTCCATAAATGTAAATATACTAAATATAAACCCCATTTAACATCTTCAGACAAGAACTGAAGTTGTATTTAAATACAATTTCAACGTCTGTTAACAAGAAAGCTGTAAAAACATCTAGAATCTGTGCCATGTTTAAGATTTTTTTAAGTCCTTTTTTTCTCTCTCTCTTTTCTTCTCTCCTTTTCTTAAGAATTTTTATATTATATAGTTTTTTTCTGTGATGTTTTATCTATTAATCCTCAAGTAGTTTATTATTGATTGGTATTTTGTATGTTTTGTACGTACTGTTTTTTACTGTTTGTTTTGTACGTACTGTAATCCTTGTTGTTTACTGCAATATAAAAAAATAAAAAATAAAAAAAGGCGTTATTATCTAACTTCAACTACACCTGTTCCAAAACCCCGCCCTCCAAAGAATGGCAGCCAAACAAAAAGAACACAGATAATGATTGGCAGGTAATTTAAGTTTCTGATTGGCTAAAAAAACGCGGGCAGTTCTGAGGACACTTATTTTGGTAATATCCGTTAACGCTTTATACTCGATAGATAAATTAAGTCATTAATACATAAATAAGTCCATTTTACTCGGGATTTCCATCTATCAAACCTTTTAAATAACTTTTATGCAAAAAGGCAAAAAGAACGAACACATTTGGCCTGAGTTTAACGCTTTTTGAAACAATAATCCGCATGAACGGTGAAGTTTAACAGCATTATGTGAGAGATTGTGTGTGTACGGCGCCCGCGGTGGATCAAACTTCATGTTCAAACAAAAGCGCGAAACGCCTTCCCCTCAGCAGTCAGTCCGAGCGGACCGCAGCTCCGCGCACACACACACACACACACACACACACACACACACACGTGCGCACGCACGCACGCACTGAGCGAGGGGGAAGCGTGTGTGAGAGCAAGAGCCTGTGAATAATCCTCATTCCTTCCGCGACCCGTTCGGCTCTTGGATGATCCATAATAACCTCATAATAATCTATAATAATAATAATTAATAATCAATAATCATCCGGATCAACATGTCCCGCTAAGAGCAGAGCAACCCCCGGCAAATCAAACGTAAGTTACTCAGTTTATTATTATTAATATTTGTTTCAAAGCCAAGCGGAGTAAAGTTGTATGAAAGAGAGATATAGAGAGATCAGTTTATTATGACAACTGCTAGTAGCAGCAGGTGCAAATATTCTTCTTTCAGCCCTTCTTTAAATCTGGTTTGATTCGGTGTTTTGGATTTGACGAGGCTTATGTTTTTTCCGTTGTACGGTCAATGTAACCTTTTTTAAGAGTTGTTTGTTATGCATTCATTCCGCATTTACTTATAATCCGTGCATATTCTAGTTTTGTTGTGTCTTTGCTTATATGTAGTAATATTTATGCACGTGCTTATTTAATTCTGAAAGTTTCATATAGTGGCAATCACAGAAACTAAATAAAGTAGTTGTTTTGAAGATGATCAGATGTTTCTTGCAAAGCCTCAGGAGGGTCTGTTTACAGTCAGTCCTTTTTTGTTGAGGCATGTGGGGATGTTTTTCATAATAGTGACATTTGAAGTCTTGTTTATGCATATATCAGTTTTATTATAGGCTATCAGACAGAATAAGGTAAATAAATAAATGCAACTGTTTTTGTGCTTTTGTAATAGGTATGCATGTGTTTGTTTAGTGCTGAAAGTTTTAGATTCTGTAGTGAGAATCTCTTGAACTGATTGTTTTTTTTTAGTTTAGTTTATAGTTGTTTTGAAGATGTTCAGCTGATTCTTTAAAACGGTGTATATAATGCTTTGAGTCGTTCATCTTTCAGTCTTTTTGTATTTGACCATTTGAAGATGTTTTCCATGACAGACAGGCAATACATTGGTTATGACATTTCAATGCCATGTTTTGATTCTTGACATTTATATAGCGTCATTGTTGTTTGGCAAGCTGTATAAAATTATGATAGCTGAATCGTCATTCAGTTTTTAGGTCGCTATAGTTTTACGTTCAGCGTTTCTTATTAAGGTTTTAAGGGACTGTTTAGAGTCAGCTGTGGATATCAGAAAAATTGCTCAGAATCCCTCATGCATGCTAATATGAAATATAGTTTCTGTATTTATGATAATGTAATTAGAAAAAAAGAGTGAATTAATTAATTGCCTTTTTACTCAATATCTAAACGTGTAAAAACAAAACCCATTTAGTTGTTGCATTCTTTAAATGCATTCTTCCAAAAAGTATTTCTGTGGTCTAAAATAAATTTCATATATAATAAATATGACACATCTCAGCCTAGAATATTCTGCAGAGCTCTACAGAGTTAAATAAATCATGTGTTTCATAAAATATACAGCATCAGTAGCTTGAGCATTTCCGTTTTTCAGGGCCTATTTTTAGGACAGTTTTATGATACAGCTAGTACCTGAATATTTTCAGCATGTCACGAAGTGAAAAGTTCAGACAATAAGATTGCAGTTCTGTCTTTTATAGAATAATTAAATAGGCTGGCTATTGTTGCATTCATCTTTTGTGAATGAAAGAGCCGAAGTGCGATCGCTGATCGGGGCCTTTAGAAGTGTGTGTGTGTGTGTGTGTTTGGAACGCAGGGAAGAAGGATGAAGAATCTTCTTCCTCTGTTGTGAAATGTTTTTTTTTTAAGTAACAGGTTAAACTGAGCCAAGGAGATGGGAACGAGCGAGATAAACTAGTTGCACAATTCTAAAAGCCATGTCTTTATCGCCGCTCAATATTTGTATGTTTGTACTAGTGAAAGGAAACGTTTCTGTTGTGTGTATGAATTTGAGACTGTATGTGCTTCTTTTGAGCTCATGTACATATATTTTAGGATTTAAGTTAACTTTTCTGAAAAATATATTCCCTTGAAAATGTCTTATTTTGACCATCCTGTCACTTGGGTGACACATTGAGATGTATTCTGTGAGATTGTTCAGCAAATATTGTTTGACTGTATACAGTACAGTAAATACAAATAGGTTTGAAGGCTTTCAGTCAGTGCAAAGCAATCGTTGCATATTTTGTTTGATGTGGTACTTTCTGTTATCTCATTCGACAAGCATGACAGCTTTTGAATACCCGAAATGAGCTCGAGTCATTAAAGTGTTGACCGAGGCGTTTGCATGCAAATCGATCTGCGTCGATTTCCTACTGAAATGCATCCGAGATGTCCAGGAACTGAGGTCTGAGTTATCTAACAGTTCTTACAGCTCCGTTACTAGAGCATTCATAATAGCAGGGTATTGTCTCTGGCTCTGAAAGGTCACACGGAGCCCATAGTTCCTCTCTCCGGCACTTCAGGATGAAGGAGAGAAAGGAAGAGGCCGTCTGATCCAGTGCACAGAGAGACCGAGTCATTCTAAAGGACAAAAAGTCATTTTTGTCCCCCCCTCCACCGCCATACATTGGTCGGTTATCTAAAATTGTGATTTATGCAGTATTTTAATATTTAGCTTATTCTCTCCCCTTGGGTGCTCTCTAAGCATTGATAAAAAGGCCGTGCTGAAAAAGCACCATTAATTTGCAGCGATGCCTGTGAGATAGGGCCAGATAATAGGAAAGATAAGGCAGGGAGATATACCATCAGAGCTGCGATTATTACCATTAAAATTCCAACCCAGCAATCTGCAGCGGCTGATAATTCCCTCTCCGTTTCCACCACTTTGGATGATAAGGCAAAAAATAGTCATCCACTGCTCCTTGATTAGGCTGCCTGGATATCCCGATAATACTGTGATAAATTATGTATTTCTCCTCCTTGTTTTTTTGACCCTGAAACGTTACATCTGATTCCATTTTTTTATTAATATTTATTTTGCGTTGGTTTTGGTCCCCGCCCCCACCGGCGAATCGAAGACCCCTCTCGCCCTCTCCTCTTTCAGTTCTTCTCATCGTAATAAGAGTTTGATAGAGAGGTGATGGAGGGTGAGATGTTTTGTATGGGAGCTCATATCTGTGTTATCAGCTCATCTCCACGAGCGGCTGCTCGCCGCTGTTGTTTTTAGCCCTTATCACCTCATGCCAATATGCCAATAAATTGGCCCGATTGTTAAAAATCAGGCCGAGCTAGGGCCAGTGAAAATTTATGACAGAAAGAGATGAAAATATCGCTGATGCGTTAGGGATGAAGCACGATTAGCTTCGCAGGAGAGCATGATGTCTCAGTCTGTGCTAAGGAATGCCTGGTGGCGAATAGGCAGGGCAGATACACAGGTTGGCAAATGGAGAGCGTGCCCCGTGGTGTAATTTGTCTGTAAAATAGCCCCCCGAGTTGCATGTGTGGGCTTGGAGAGCAGGCGGGTTGATGAGTAAGGCCTCTCTCCATCTGTTTACACTCGCTGTAGGTCTGTACGCTTCTAAACATCACTTTGCTTTGTGAGATGCTAAACTGTACCGTGTTTCATCTCTGTTTCAAAAGCTAGTGAGCTGCCTTGTTGTCTACTGCCTACATAGGTATCATCATTAAAACATTTAGGCTACATTTAACTCACACTCTTTCACTTTTAAAACTGAAGCATCATGCTGGAATTTGTTTTCAGATTCTGTGAATAGTAAAGCCCACCTTCTTTAATTTGATTGGTCATCTCAATCATTTTGACATTGATGAGCACTGTGAGATCACTGAGGCAGACCAGCCTAAAAATGCAACTTTTAAAACTTGATTCTGATTTATGCATTAGGCAGACGCTCAAACTTGAATGATGCACTTGACTGGAATTGCATTTAAGGTACATTTGATCAGTTCATGCACTCCATGGGAACTGAACCCATGTCTTTGGCCAAATTGTTCCCCCTGATATTTGATATTCTTGATGCTGCTCTGCTGCACTTCCACCCTGTTTGTTGTTTGGATGACTAAAAGTTACATTTAGACTAGTCTTCCTCAGCGAACTCACAGTGCTCATCAATGATAAAATGATTGAGATGGCCAATCAACTAAAAGAAGGAGGGCTTTACTGTTCACAGAAACCAAACATGAATTCCAGTGTGACGCTTAAGGTTTTAATGTTTAAAGAGTGTGAGGTAGATGTACAGAAGACATTTAATATTTGACAATTGTTCAATATTCAAGGCATGGTTAGGGACTTGGCTAGCACCATGCTCTGCAAAGAAATGAAAAGAAATGGAATGGAAATAATTTTATAACAGTTGAATACAGTTTGGCATTAGCATGTTTCTAAAATATGATTTATACATAGTATAATAGTACATTTTTAATTAGATTAGACTTTTAGTATTTACTTTTTGATCAACATTTCTTTCACTGATCTTGTTGCTGTATATTCTGGGATTGCCTTATCCCATATGAGGGACCCAAGGGGCGATCACACTAGCTATGTTTCCATCACCCTGTTTTACATTTACATTTAGTCATTTAGCAGACGCTTTTATCTAAAGCACTTAATGCGCATTTTGAAATATCGCGTGAGAAACGAGTGATGGAAATGCCAAATTTTGAAAAGAAATCCCTTAATTTGCAAAAAAGTTTTTACGCTCGCTTAAGGTGGTTTTTGACTTGTGCGAAAAAGGGTTAATGCGAATAATGGGAGATGGAAATGGATTTTGTGAATAAATCCCACATGAGCGTTCAAAAAAAGTAATGTGACTTTGCGATATGGACCTGACTAACCAGCGAACCGATTTAGTTGCACAGCATCTGAAATGTTGTCATGGTCATTCCGAAGTGCCCGAGCAAAGTCTGTCTTCAAAGTATTTCTGTATAACTGCCTCCCAAAACGGTCTACCATGACTACGTTCCCAAACAGCTGACATTCACCTCCGAAAGCAAGACCGCATTTATTGTTTTGTCTGCTCACTCAAAGCGCAAGTAATTTATTATATTTGAGAATTATTATATTCCGTGGCTTCTCTTACTTTTCTTAGTGATATTTAGTGCCAGTTTATCAGGAAGTGACGATTTTGTTCTCTGACCCGTTGGATGGAAACAGTGCTTGTTCGCAAATGTTTTATGCAATATTACAATTTTGCGCATAAGTTTAATTCGCAGCTTTGGATGGAAACCCGGCTACTGACAATAGTTTGTAGCGACCTAAAGTCATTCATTTCAAACAACCACTGGTAATGTCACTTTATGCAAATGAGCAGTAGTAACATGCTGTTTAGGTAGGATGTTCACTAGATAAACTAATTCTAACCACTAGGGGTTCAACATCACAGTCAAGTGCAGTTTTGTTTCAAACCTCTCAATTTTCAGCTCTCAGTTGACAAAGGCTACTTTTAAAGTGTCTTTTTCGAGATCCAGAGCCAATCCAAATGATGATTACACTCAAAACTGAAGTATATGGAGGATTTGCCAGCTTTCGATGCTGGAAAATGGTAGTCAGAGATCTCGGGTGGAGGTTTGTTTTTGCTCTATGTGAATGTGTGTGTGTGTGATTGACTGTCAGTATGACTTCATATTAAGTTTGTGATTATCATCTCGGCCCCGCCCAGCAGATAATGATGTCATAAGAGAGCTCCGTCAGGCCTATCAGGTGACACGTCTATCTCTGGATGGGTTTTTATCACAGTCTCAACTTATAATGGTGACGTGAGAGTGTTTGCTGACTTGGCTGCCAACATGTCAGTGTGTGTGTGTGCATGGATATGTTTATGTTGGAGATGAAACGGATGGTGTGTGTGGTTTGAATTCCGTGGTTCACCAGTCAGTTGGTTTACTGTATTCTGTTCTATTTTTGTGCCTTTTTATTTGATGAAATTATTGAATGTATATGGAGCTTATATATTTGTGTCTGCGGTCTGTTCAATGTGTTTCATTATCAGGGAAATTTTTGCCACTGTAAGACTGTGTTTGTGTTGTCAGCTGAACTATCGTCCAAATCAGCTCAAGCATCCAATGGTTTTGCAGGAGAACATTGTTGTGGTAATAATGAAACTCCTCTGAGATTACTTTCTCATACTTGAGACCTTTTTTTGGTAGATTCCACTGATGAAAGTGTGCAGTTTTTTTGTGTTCCTCATAGATTTGTCTCATGACGGAATGCCTGCTGGATGCCAACTTTCCTTTTCGACATCTGTTGGCTGCCAATAACAGCTTGCGTTGTTTTGCCTTGTCTAAGCTGAAGGAGCCATTTGACTCCACAAACTTACAGAAAGCAAATGCTCTGATGTATAGACAGTATTTTTAATCTTTTACTTTTATCAAGTACACAAACGCAAATGCTTGGCCAATGTATGTATTACATGTGCTTGGTTGCGTTCTAAATACTGTCTTGCGTTACAATGGCTTCACCAAAACTCAATACTTAATCGGACAAGTTCAAATGTCTGTGCCATTACACTGGATGTGATATTCATAAAACCAGCTGTAATTCCCCTCTTAGGTGTCCGGGGAAGCAGCACGGACTGTGCTTTCACACAGGAGTCCACTACTGATCCGTGGCTGTTTACCACAAACACAACATTTATCCATTATTTTGATTTCAAATCCAAACATTGTCACTGAAAATGTTTTTTCAGCATTGCAATTCTTTTTTTACACAGTACAGTAATACAATCTTTCACAGACATGTTTAAACACAATAAATATAAGCAACACATTATTCAATGTTTTTTACTTTTGCATTTACTTCTAGTTCCCCTTCAGGAATTTGAGCTGCGTCGAGTCGCTTTGGGAACGCCCTTGCGTGACCGCGTTCTGAAGCACGTGTCAAATCATATATTAAGTTGCTCAAGCAAGTGGCAAAATATTTAAACTTAAATATTTAAAGTAATATTTAAATACTTTTCTTAAGTTATCACAAACTTACGATTGACAGAAATAGTCAGCTCTACTGCCTTTCCTTTTGCATTGAAATCTTTATTACAAGCAATCCTGCGGTTAATAAAGAACTTTGTTTTCCTACCTCCACGAGTGCCATCTATTATTGCCTTGTTTATCTAAAAGTGCTCTTTCCCTTTAAACCTAGCCAAAAAGCCATATGTGTTGACTGTGAAACACAGTAGACTTTAATAATATGCATTTATGGTGTAATTACTACATTTTCGTGTCAATCCATGTTCATATTTACTGCAAAAAATGTGCTGTTACTTAAATTCAGCGCTTGCAGCGCAGCAAAAATAGACTCGGTGCGGAAACGATCTCTGCACTGCTGCAGACGCACCGCTCCTGGATCGCACTGCCGGACTGCAACCATGTGCAGTGTGCACGCTTTATTAATCTGTTAACATGAGCATGGAAAAAATACGCACCACATTCACACTGCAAATGAAGTAATGTGAACCTGGCATTATGTGTGTGCGCTGCGAGTGTGCATGAGCACAC
>NW_015505764.1:482365-542066 GCF_001515645.1 Sinocyclocheilus grahami | reverse complement strand
CGAGGGAACGAGATGCTGCGTCTCTTTGCCATACTCCCTGCATCCCTGCAGGCGCTACTTCATCAAAGCTGGTTTGCGCCCGGCCGGATGTGCTTTTATGCTTTCTGGTGCTTACGTCACCCTGCTCGTGACGTCTCGCTGCTCCATTGGACGGATTTGACACGTGCTTCAGAACGCGGTCACGCAAGGGCGTTCCCAAAGCGACTCGACGCAGTGTCTCGTTCCCTCGGGGAACCATGGTTACATACGTAACCTAGAGATGATGTATATATTAAGTTGCTCAAGCAAGTGGCAAAATATTTAAACTTAAATATTTAAAGTAATATTTAAATACTTTTCTTAAGTTATCACAAACTTACGATTGACAGAAATAGTCAGCTCTACTGCCTTTCCTTTTGCATTGAAATCTTTATTACAAGCAATCCTGCGGTTAATAAAGAACTTTGTTTTCCTACCTCCACGAGTGCCATCTATTATTGCCTTGTTTATCTAAAAGTGCTCTTTCCCTTTAAACCTAGCCAAAAAGCCATATGTGTTGACTGTGAAACACAGTAGACTTTAATAATATGCATTTATGGTGTAATTACTACATTTTCGTGTCAATCCATGTTCATATTTACTGCAAAAAATGTGCTGTTACTTAAATTCAGCGTTTGCAGCGCAGCAAAAATAGACTCGGTGCGGAAACGATCTCTGCACTGCTGCAGACGCACCGCTCCTGGATCGCACTGCCGGACTGCAACCATGTGCAGTGTGCACGCTTTATTAATCTGTTAACATGAGCATGGAAAAAATACGCACCACATTCACACTGCAAATGAAGTAATGTGAACCTGGCATTATGTGTGTGCGCTGCGAGTGTGCATGAGCACACAGTCTCCAGGAGAGCCCGTGAGTGCTGAATGGTTAAACACAGGGAAGAATTAAAAAGTAATGCAAATGATAAACTTTAGTGACGATGTGACACTGCCTCGATTGTGCAAGTGACAATTCCTCTGTTAACTGTGCAGCGTGCAGCTCGCTTATAGTGCAGACACGATGTGGTGATTTGAAGACATTTGCGTATTTTGAGAGAGAGTACGCGCAGTGATTCACTCACACTGTTTGTGAAATTACTTCTCACACAAGGTTTTCAAATTACTTTATAAGTTATTTAATTAAGAAATATGAAGGTGAGTACCTCAAATTCAGCATTATAATTATTTCAACCGCGCCGGACAGAGACTGAGACAGTGTCGCTGCATGTCGTGCCAAACCTATCACGGCAGGCGTGTCATCAGCTTGAGATCGTTTTTTTGAGATTGGCCTTTTTAGAGACTGATCAATCATCCCAACGTGATTATCGTCCGATAGTGATCGGTTGCCGATCAATCGGAGCACCCCTAGTGTTTTCTTTCTTTCTCAACTGGATGTTTATCGTGTAAATTAATAAATAAGCATGCAATTTTCATGACAAAATTATCAGAATAAATTGATGCATTTCTGAATGCAGAATGATCTATATATTTGGAACGTTAAATAGTTGAGAAAGAGAACGCATGTTGTGTAACAGTATATCGGGTCCGTGGATAAACTCTTAAAGGGACCGCAGTCCAATATTCCTGCTGCTGTCTGTCATGTTAATCAAAGAACAAAAGACAAAGAAAATAATTTTCTGCTCTTGACTGAATACGTTTTATAACTTTAATGGTAAGCATTAAATCTGTATTTACACTGGATGTGTTATTTTACATTTGATTACTTTAATTTCTGTAGTATTTCTTACCTGAATAAAAACTTACTTAACCTGAAAAACTTAGTTTCATAGCTCTCTTTATTCTATTGCATTTATTTGTGCTGTTGTTTGCCATTTTTATTATTTGTTCTTATTTTATTACTGACTTTTTACTTGTGTTTTTTTATGAAAATAAAACTTTGCGTTGAAGAAAAGTAAATTTTTGTTTGTATATGCTGTCAATTATAGTTCTTAGAAAGAAAATCAAAGAACTTTGTTTTCCTACCTCCACGAGTGCCATCTATTATTGCCTTGTTTATCTAAAAGTGCTCTTTCCCTTTAAACCTAGCCAAAAAGCCATATGTGTTGACTGTGAAACACAGTAGACTTTAATAATATGCATTTATGGTGTAATTACTACATTTTCGTGTCAATCCATGTTCATATTTACTGCAAAAAATGTGCTGTTACTTAAATTCAGCGTTTGCAGCGCAGCAAAAATAGACTCGGTGCGGAAACGATCTCTGCACTGCTGCAGACGCACCGCTCCTGGATCGCACTGCCGGACTGCAACCATGTGCAGTGTGCATGCTTTATTAATCTGTTAACATGAGCATGGAAAAAATACGCACCACATTCACACTGCAAATGAAGTAATGTGAACCTGGCATTATGTGTGTGCGCTGCGAGTGTGCATGAGCACACAGTCTCCAGGAGAGCCCGTGAGTGCTGAATGGTTAAACACAGGGAAGAATTAAAAAGTAATGCAAATGATAAACTTTAGTGACGATGTGACACTGCCTCGATTGTGCAAGTGACAATTCCTCTGTTAACTGTGCAGCGTGCAGCTCGCTTATAGTGCAGACACGATGTGGTGATTTGAAGACATTTGCGTATTTTGAGAGAGAGTACGCGCAGTGATTCACTCACACTGTTTGTGAAATTACTTCTCACACAAGGTTTTCAAATTACTTTATAAGTTATTTAATTAAGAAATATGAAGGTGAGTACCTCAAATTCAGCATTATAATTATTTCAACCGCGCCGGACAGAGACTGAGACAGTGTCGCTGCATGTCGTGCCAAACCTATCACGGCAGGCGTGTCATCAGCTTGAGATCGTTTTTTTGAGATTGGCCTTTTTAGAGACTGATCAATCATCCCAACGTGATTATCGTCCGATAGTGATCGGTTGCCGATCAATCGGAGCACCCCTAGTGTTTTCTTTCTTTCTCAACTGGATGTTTATCGTGTAAATTAATAAATAAGCATGCAATTTTCATGACAAAATTATCAGAATAAATTGATGCATTTCTGAATGCAGAATGATCTATATATTTGGAACGTTAAATAGTTGAGAAAGAGAACGCATGTTGTGTAACAGTATATCGGGTCCGTGGATAAACTCTTAAAGGGACCGCAGTCCAATATTCCTGCTGCTGTCTGTCATGTTAATCAAAGAACAAAAGACAAAGAAAATAATTTTCTGCTCTTGACTGAATACGTTTTATAACTTTAATGGTAAGCATTAAATCTGTATTTACACTGGATGTGTTATTTTACATTTGATTACTTTAATTTCTGTAGTATTTCTTACCTGAATAAAAACTTACTTAACCTGAAAAACTTAGTTTCATAGCTCTCTTTATTCTATTGCATTTATTTGTGCTGTTGTTTGCCATTTTTATTATTTGTTCTTATTTTATTACTGACTTTTTACTTGTGTTTTTTTATGAAAATAAAACTTTGCGTTGAAGAAAAGTAAATTTTTGTTTGTATATGCTGTCAATTATAGTTCTTAGAAAGAAAATCGGAATCTGCAAAAATCGGTATCGGCAGATCACACTAACAAAAAAAATCGGAAATCGGAATCGGCCAAGAAAATTGCAATCGGTGCATCGCTAGTGTTTTTATTTAAGCGTCACAGTTGTAGTTCTATTGAGTGAGTGTGTATGTAGTGTGTCCTCTTGCATTTCCTGGGAAGAAAATAGAGATGTACGTGAAGAGTTTGCACATCCATCATTAGAGAGGAAGAATGCTGTCATTTCTGTCTCTCTGATCCATTCTTTCTCCCAAACATTCTCCTTTTCCTTTCCTCTCCCGCTGTCAGTTTGTCTGTCTGTTTCTCTCGCTGTGTTGGAAAACAGTCTATGATGCATCAGGGTTAGTGGTTTCAAAAGGTGGAGGTCATTTCCTGCCAAAGTTTCCTCTTTATCTTCCTTTTTCCTGAATTCCTCACAGATGATTCCAGAGCTGACAGTTTGCCTTTTTCTACTCTGATATTCGCACAGAAAGAAACACTGTAACAATATCTTCATCTCAAGAGAGCAACTCATCAATTTACAGTTGTCGCTTCAGATTCACATTAGTTTCAACTCTGAATTCATTAATTTTTACAAGCCTGTTAGTTGTTAATCATTCAGTAATTTCCTCATAGTTGATGAAAGGAATAGTTTACCCAAAAATGAAGATTGTATCATTATTTACTCTCTCTAATTAAAAATTTAATTATAAAAAAATAAAAACGTATTAAATTGATCAGAAGTTATAGTAGACTTATATTATAAAAATATTTCAAACCATTGCTGTTCTTTTGAGCTTTCTATTCATCAAAGAATCCTGAATAAAATGTACCACAGTTTCCACAAAAAAAATATTAAGCAGCACAACTGTTTTCAACATGTTTCTTGAGCAGCAAATCGGCATATTAGAATGATTTCGCATATGTAATCGAAGCATAACCATGACCAGAGGAAAGTTACACCTGAAGGATCACGTGACACTGAAGATGCTGAAAATTCAGCTTTACATCACAGGAATAAATTACATTTTTAAATATATTAAAATATAAAACATTTATTTTTAATTGTAATAATATTTCATAATATTACTGTTTTTACTGTATTTTTGATCAAATAAATGTAGCCTTGGTAAGCATTTTTCAAAAAAAAAAAAATTTAAAATCTTAGTAACCCTAAGTTGCTTAGTAGAGTAGTGTATATAGTCTGAATGACTCATTTGAGTTATTTTAACTACTTTTATAGTACTTTTTGATTGGTTTCTCCTTTTGTGTTTAACATGAGGGTGAGCAAAAGAGTGTCCCTTTAAGTCAACTTTTTACTTTGACTCTGTCTTGAAGGACCTAACAAGATCAAATCTCAGAAATTGTGCTTGACTAATCTGTGTTGTCTGTTGTTTAGTTTATTTAGCTGTGATATCAGTGATCAGTCTATTGAGCTCCAGGTAACAATTGACTTTCAGCCTTAGAGTTAATAGCCTTGTGTCTTGCTTGTACAGATCAATATTGGTATTAATTAATCAGCGCTATCGGCCACGCGATCTGGTTCTATTTGTTGTTACATCAGCGCAATATCAATAGGGAAAGTGTACTCCCTGATCTCCATAGCAACTTCATCGCTCAGGTCAAAAAAAGTTTATCTTATCTTGCTGTCGAGAGTGGCAAACTGCTTAGAAATCTAGTTTAGACTCTCAGATCATCGATTGGGCCCTTTCTGCTCTGTCTGTCTCCTTACTCTCTCTGGCCTGCATTCTGATCAAGACTGAAACATTTAAAGTCCGATGCTGCCCTATATATATATATAATAAAATATTTTTATGTTAATGTATTTTTATATTCTTTATAAAATAATTATGTTCTGGCACAAGAACAGATGAATTAGAATGACAATGTTAAATGTGCAGCATTAAATGTACAAGAAATAAAACCAATAAGACTTAAATAATTCAGTTGTCAACATAATGATGAATAATGAAGTAAAGATAGTTGTTAATGTAGTTAACTTAGTAACATCGCTACTTTTGTTAGTTACTCCCTAACACTAGTGCAGCCCGTCTGCAGCGTACAACAACTTCTCTCTCTGTCTTTCCCACTTGTTCTCCCAGAGGTCCCAGTTGTAGCCCAGTTTGCAGTTTGGTTCCAGCATGGTTATATACCTCATCAGGCTCAGAATAGCCCCCGGGGAGCCCAACACACAGACGCTTGCGTTTTTTTCCCCCTACTCCTGCCTAGGAGACACAATCGCTTCATTTACCATTCTCTATTTGGCCCCTGCCAAAAGGAGAAACAGAGAGAGAAAGAGAGAGAGTGAAGGGGCCACATCATGAATTCACTCATTTCACTCACACGTCTCCTTCACCTTGGCTCCGAACATCACCAGCGTGGAGATACGACTCAATTAAGTCTGTTTCACGGGTTAGACCGCCAATCTGCCCGCCAAAAATTGTATCAGCGGAAATCTTAGCATGTAATGAATATGGATATTGACTTGTGTTAAGAGTGTTTGTGTGTGTGTGTGTGTGTGTGTGAGACAAGGAGATGAACACAAACACACACTCCAGTGCTTCTCAGAATGAATGAGACTTTAGCCAGTATCAGTGTCAGAAAGAGATTCAGGAGCCCAGAAGAAGATTGTTGTTCTTTCTGAGCTCATGAGACATACGTGGGTTCTCAGTTGTTTTATTTAAATGTAAACTTATATCTATAAAATTTATTTTACTTCTCAGTTTTGTTGAATTGAAGTTTCAAAATGATCTGAGACGTTGAGAGATATTGAGAGATATTTTGACTTTTAATTGCTGACCTGATATCTTGAGAAATCTGAGCACAGTGTGAGATATTTTTGAGTTTTTTTCTAAAGATAAATTAAAGATTTACTGGATTATTTTTTTTTCTGTGGAGAAAACTTCTGTCCTCCAGTTAATGTTACTGGTGTCTTAGAGAAACAACTCAGATGTAAAATGTACATCTTGTTTTTTTTTTACTTCTTATGTTTGTTTTATGCGTTATTCATTTTTCATTTACCTATTTATTTTCTGATTATTTTTATCTTTTATGTAAGTATGTATGTATGTATTTATTTATTTTTATTTATTTCCAATTTTCCATTTCTGCCTTGATCGGATCGAAGTCTTTTTCTCAGTAGAAAAATCTGAGTCTTTTATTTGCATTTACTTGTTTAATATCCTTTTTGTCTAGGAGAAATTAGTGAGATTTTAAAGAGATATTTTATTTGTGATTTTCAGTTTCTTTGCAATAGTAAACATGATTGCACACAAACACACCTCTTGAGCTCATGATGATAATGATGATGTTACTTTTTGCACATTTTAAAGGGATAGTTCACCCAAACATTTGTCTGTCATTAATCACTCACCCTCATGTTGTTCCAAACCCCTCAAGACCTTCATTCTTCTTCAGAACACAAATTAAGATATTTTTGATGAAATCTGAGTGCTTTCTGACCCTGCATAGACAGCAGTGCAACTGAAATGTTTTATGGCCCAGAAAGGTAGTAAGGACATGGTTAAAATAGTCCATGTGACATAAATAATTTTATGAAGCTACAAGAATACTTTTTGTGAGCAAAGAAATAAAAAATAATGACTTTATTCAACAATTCTTCTCTTCAACAATTGTCAGTCTCCGCCGCAATTCACGAGAGTATGATGACGCATACATGTGCGTTCCTCTGCTTGTAGGCGCAGCGTATGCGTGTTCTACGTCAGAACACCCACTCCTGCGTCAGCAGCATCACATGCATGCGTCGTGGTACTCTCCTGAATGGTGGCGAAGACTGACGTGGAAGAGAAGAAATTGTTGAATAAAGTCATTATTTTTGTTTTCTTTGTGCACAAAACGTATTCTCGTAGCTTCATAACATTACAGTTGAACCACTGATGTTACATGGACTATTTTATCGATGTCCTTACTAGAGGTCGACCGATGTATCGATTTTGTCAATTAATCGGCACCGATAGTTGATTGCTGGAAATATTGGTAAATCGGCAAAAATCCATGCCGATAGTTTTCCGGGTTGCGTCCATTGCTGGAGTGGCTGAGAAGGGTCTGCCGTCATTATACAGTGCGAGAGCGGCCTCTAGTGGTTGAAATCACTGACAGCACATGCTATTTGTTTAGACACGTGATACTGCACGCTGAACAGAGCGGGAAACTTCAGACGCGGATTTAAATGCAGCCGACAGAAAATCCTGCTGCGTCACAGAGCGCCATTCACATAGTTTTCCTTTAAATTACATTATATTGGTCCCAAATCGTTGTGAATGTACATAATAAATTGTGTATTGTGCATTTTCAGCAAAACGTTTGTCTTTCTGTGGCTCTAATAAAGTCTGTGTGCTTCATTTATAGAGCTATAATATAGGTCGCGCTTTCTCTTTCCGTTTGCTCCGTTTTTTAAACACCGAACTTCAAACTCATCCATGCCAAATTGTTCATTCTTGAAGTAAACTTGTGTCTGTTTGGTGATTAAATAAACTGTTTTAGACAGTTACTCGAGTTGAACGCGACGCGTCCGGGGTGTGTGAGATACCGGTGAGTTCTCCTAGACTCAGCGCTGTGCTTTTATTTTGATTAGATAATCAAGTGTTCAAGAATAGAAGCAGTTAAAGTGTGAGAGTATACATACAATATCCATTTGTATATAATTTTAATGCTATAGCCTTTGTGTATATATTTAAAGATGTGCGTCTTTAAGCATGACAGTTGAAATGAAATGGTAACACTTTAAAATGAGTCCATTTGTAGCATTAAGATTAATGAAAGCTGTGTAAGTATTGTTCCTTGTTAGAGTGTGTTAATGTCAACATTTACTATTACTATTATTATTACTACTACTACTAGTATGGTTCAATACTGTTTTTGTTAATAAAGCACTATTTTAGTTTTTGTTGAGTATCAATTTTAAAACTATCGGTTAATTAATCGGTATCGGCCAGTGTGGTTTATCGGCAAAATCCACTATCGGTCGACCTCTAGTCCTTACTGTCCTTATGTCCTTAGAATTTTCATTTTTGGGTGAACTATCCCTTTAAGATCCTTTACAGGGAAAATATTTTTCATACACACTGACCTTAAGCTGATGACAGAAATATTGAAGTGTGAGTTTCTGGCAGGAATTAGTGCAGCTTGTTTCTATCTGATGGAGGGGTTTGGGCATTTCTCTGGCATTTCTTGGGAAACATCATTAAGGAAAAGGTGCTGGGGAGGATTAAACATCAGGCTTTTCACTTCAATTTGTACATCAGCTTTTCCTCAAGCCTGTAATATAAAGCGGACATCATGTTTCAGACTGACTGGAAAATCACTGGAGACAAAGCTCTGGAAAATAAACAGATCAACAATTTAAGTCAGATATGTAAGAATGTTGAGGCTTTAAGGGCAAAGCTGTGCATTGATTTGACAGGGCCGAATGTCTGAGAGTTGTCATGATATGGATTTTCTGTAAAAAACTGTTTTATCCTCTGATTCACGCATATCTGTATTTTTGCATTCATATGTGTCAGTACACAAAGAATGTGAACCAGGATTTGACTTTAAAGTGAAAGTTCACACAAAAATGAACATTCTGTCACCAATTACTCACCCTTATTTTGCCATAAACCTGTATGACTTTTTGTATGACATGTCTTGTGTGAAACATGTGAAACATGTTTTTTTGTATGTGTGTGTATGTTTGCTAGGATTTGCAGAGGCACACATTTGACCATCATCAACTTTCTTAAGCCACTGAAACAGGATAACACATGGGTCAAATGATAAGAGAGGGAAAAAAAGAAAGTGCTGATTGATTGATGTCTGGCTCTGCGTTTGACAGCGAGTTTCGGATCAGTGTGTTTGATTCCCTCTCTTAGATTGAAGCTTGGCAAATGTGAAGGACAAAAAGGTCACAGATATTTGTCTCCTTCTCTCTCATCTCCCACTGGTCTCATGAAACTTGTCATAGCACAGTGGTCAAGTGTGGTAGCTTCTGCTGTAAGGTGATTTACATTCAACATTTTTCATTTTTACACGAGTCTTGTCCTCATCTGTTAACTTTGAGGCTAGTATGTATGCTTCTTGACTCCTTAAATTTGATGAATTGACTTTAAACAGATGTAAATTGATTGTCTTTCTTAGTCAGGTTTAGAAACAAACTCTTCTTTTTAATGAATCAGTCCAAATGACTCGCAAATCAGTCTTGAACTCAATTTAAGTTGGCCTAATGACTCACTCACTAACTGAATCACTAAGTGACTCACTGAATCTTTCATTACTTTTGTCATGTTCACCGAGTTGCTGTGTTTATGTGTAGTTGAGGCTTGAGATTTAGGTGAAAAACTAAGTATGCAAATGTAGGACCTCATGTCTTTGCCTTTCGTACTAAACTAACTGTTTAAGGAACCAGAAGTATGGAATTGGAACCTGAATCGTTTCTCTCTTTAGAAATCTTTGGAAAAAAGGGAAGATTAATGTGTCAATGAAGAGAAACTCAAGCTGATTTTATAATGCATCATAACCAACATTCTTTGAGCATCAACCTGAACCACTGCACTTCATACTGAGGACATAAATACAGTCTGATTGTGATACGGGAGGGTTTGTGAGTGCAGTAATGTGTGAATGTAATGCAACATTGAATGTTTGAAAGGACGGAAATCAAGGACGTGTCCTTCCCTGTTCATAGATGGTTTAATCATAATGATCTCCATCTCTATTCATTTCTCATGCTTTCCTGAAGATAAGCTACTGGTGGTGGTCAGAAATGTACATTTGAAAGGACTTTAATGAATGTAGTAAAATGACTTTCACCATATTATCTCCAAACAAAACGGTCCTTGTTAGATAGCAGCTCCACTGAGAAGATTGCACACGTCCATCTGTGTTTTAATTTTTTTTTCTTACCTGTAGCTCTCTTTGTTTCTTTCTCTCTGACTTTCTTTCTTTATGGCAGTTTAAAAGATACAGAGCGATAGAAACATGGGAATTTTATAGTTCAGATTTTTTCCCCCCGAGGTTGATAGACTTTCACACTTCAATATGTAACTATAACTTTGTTTTTATAAAGGCAAATGGCAGCATGATTAACAAGATTAGCTGATTTGAGGTAATCTAAGCGGTCAAGGTTTGGCTGGTTATCATGACAAGTTAGCTACTGCTGGTAGATACCAGCAATTTCGGGGGAAAAAATGCAAAAAAATGTTATGCACTGATGTAGAAATTTTTGGCAAAAAGCATTTTCTCTATTGATGACTATTTATGTGTAACCATGTATTATAAAATTTTTTTAAATTATATATATATATATATATTGTTAACCTGAATGTTCAATATATTTATTTATTTATTTATCTTAATAGTATGTTATATTTTGAAGCAAATAAAACAAAAATAGCCTTTACTTTATTACAGTCAAATAATATAACATATAAAATAAATAAAATAAAATAATATATAAATATAACTCAGAAACTAGGAATTAAAAAAAAAAGCTCTGAGTAAACATTTTATTTTATTTGTGTTTTCAGTATGTAGGCCAACTACAAATATTGTGGGAATTCTGCAATTTTTTCATCTTCTTAAATATATCACTTTTATCAACCAATATGACCACTGATATACTGTGCGTCCCTAATAATATAACATAATAATCTGGGAGGATCAAGAGACTGTCATTGAGATGCATGGGATTGTTGATGGATTGCTTTCTCCAGACATTATTGACATCCTGCTGTAGGTGTGGTCATAACGGACTTTAAAACCTGCATTGAATATGGGAACGCACAAGCCCTTCACTAACAACTACCCTGGTCTGTGACGCCAAAAGCATCGGACTGAGAAAAGAAGTCTCGCATGCATTTGAATGGAAGTGTAGTGTGACCAGGCCTTTAGCGTGGAAGCGTGCTGATCCGGATCTGAGGTGTGAACGGCCACGCATTCACAGTGAATAGGCCACAGCATGTGATTGCATGTGTCTCTGGTGTTCAGGCGTGTGTGGGTCTGTGCGGTTCCCTCTGGACTCTTTGTACAGCACCTATCGGCATATCAGCAGAGAGTCCTTCAGCCGGGCCTCTATTGCACCATGTATGGCTTTGTAGAAGCAGCCAGGATTGTGGGCAGTGCTGGGCAGCAGGATAGCTGCAGGCCTTCTCTGCAGTCAGTGGATTAGAGGTGGCCTGCTTTCACATACACACACACACACACACTTACACCGGTGTGAAATCGGGCTCTGGTCTCCTCTCCTCAGATGATAAAGCCTCTTCCCGACCATCTGTAAAATCCTCCAACTCTGTATCTAAGTTGAGTTCAGAGTCCAATCTCCACTGCCAAAGCCTGTGAGACAGAGAGATAGTTGAGTGACAGAGGATAGAAAGGAAAAAGAAAGAGGGATTTAGGTTATGTTTGGAATGGTACACTAGCACTTGCTACACACAGTGTGTACTGTATACTGCCTAGTTTAGATATCAGAAGTACCTGTAATTTGCTACCAAGTGTAACGATACCAGTGTTTGTACAGTGTCTGTAGGACGGACATGATCTCTGTTTACCTATTGAGAAATGCTCGAGGGCTATGTGACTTTTGCTATATTACTTTTGTTAATACTCATAAAATATTTCACTTATATTTTAAGTTTATGTTAATTAGTCTGTTCAATAACTTGTTGATCATGATAACTTTTGTTAACTCTACAATAAGTAAATCTACTTAACCAGCTAATCACTCTTCAGCAGTGATGCAAGAGCTACCTCAAAAACGGATGTTTAAAGACAGAAATCTAAAGATGGCTGCGCACCTGTTTCTCTAGCGCATATGGTCTATATAACTTCTGTAACATTCGACTCATTGGATATGGTCAACATAAGGCAATTGCATTATGAGGCATTATTTAGGAAGTGTTTTTTCAAGCAGTGTGCTCTGTTGTGTACTGCACACTTTCACATATATAGCACTTTATCTTTTGTATAATATTTTGTACTGTGGACTGCATAATGCAAAAATAGTACAACATGGTGGAAGTAATTCCAAACAGAGCTGTAGTACATACAGTACTGTAAATTTATTTATATTTTGTAACATCAAGCTATAGGCTACGTCAAATATATTTTCACAATTTTTTTATTTGCAGGACTTTTCTATAGAAGCTTATTTCCTCCATGAGATAAAAATCTAAAACAGATAAGTTTTTATTTCACAATTCTTACTTTTTTCTTGCAATAGAGAGTTTACATCTCACAATTCTGACTTTTCTTCTCAGAATTGTGAATTCATATCTCACAATACATAAACTTACAGTTCTCAGTTTATATCTTGCCTTTCTGAGTTAATTTCTCACAATTCTGACTTTATTCCTCACACTCGGTATTGTGGGGAAAAAAAGAATTGTGAGAGAAAGTTTTTTTATTTTAGTTAATTTAAATTTTTACATTTTTTACCCTGTGGCAGAATCAAACTTCCATACTTTTCACCTGAAAGTCTAGTGTGACCCCCTTTCATAATATTTGCGTAGTTATGAACTGTATTTCTAAATGCTAGTTATATACAATCAGAAAGTAATGGTTTAATGCGTTTGCTGTTTAACTGTACAGTTTACAAAATGACCGTTTTTTTTGTTTCTCATTATGTCCCCGCTCACTGATTTGTTTATGATTTTGTTCATAAAGGTGTTGTATTTCATAATTGTCTAAAAATCTAGATCTGTGCTTGAAAGCACTCTTAAAAATAAAGGTGCTTCACGATGCCATAGAAGAACCTTTTTGTCTAAATGGTTCCATAAAGAACCTTTAACATCTGAAGAACCTTTCTGTTTCACAAATGGTTCTTTGTGGCGAAAGAAGGTTCTTCAGATTATAAAAAGGTAAGAAAGAGATGGTTCTTTAAAGAACCTTTGACTGAATGGTTCTTTGTGGAACCAAAAATGGTTCTTCTATGACATCGCTTGAAGAACCTTTTGAAGCACCTTTATTTTTAAGAGTGTAGCTAAAATGAGTGCGACGTCTTTTCAGACTCTTGCATCCATTTCACGGCGCTTTGGCAGTCAGATGTATTCTGTGGTTAAGCTGGGTGCATTTTTTCCATATTTTGACATTTGTAAGTCAATGGTAACACTCTCCACAGCTGTGTTAAGAAGTGGAATAAAAGAGTCTATCATAATCAGGATACAAATGATGTCCTTTTTTTTTTGTTCTGTGGCTTTGGAGTTGAGATGCATGTCTAATCTCTGGTGATTGTGTGGCATTTTGGAGGGGGCTGGGGGGAGGAGGGGGTCGACGGGGAACATTGGCCTTCGTCTCGGCCAGCACATCAGCTTTCCATCCTCGATGTGAATCACGCTGTCGCCGGACTCATCAGAGATGGAACGTTGATTGCTTTTTGACACCCCTCCAGCATGAACTCGGTTCTGCATATATCATCCAATTTGAACACACCCAAAGTTTGGTGTGTGTGTTACTTCACCTTCCTCTTTTTAAAGACACTGATTCCAAGTGCTCTGACAGACTGTATATGTTGTGTGTGTTTTAAGCGGTGAGGTCAATATTAATGTGTTACTGCTTTCTGATTTTCGGTAAATTGCAAAAAAAAAATTAATGCCACATTTTTCCTTTTTTTGTAAGTGGAAGCAGAATGTGTTTGTCACATCTATCATCTGTCAAACAGCTGAGGAAAAACATATCTGTTTTGAATTTAGTGGCACAGAGGGTGTTTTTTTTAAGATTTTTTTTTTAAAAATCCCATATGAATCAAGTTATGTAATGCATAGTGTTCTCTCACTGAAAGTGTTGACTCATTGGTGGTTTATTAGACTGATGCCACATTTCAAATGCTTTTACTTGTAAAATAGGGCTGAAGCGATTAGACGACATTATTGACAACACTGACAATAAAAAATGGTCGACAAATATTTTTGTTGTCGAATAGTCGTTTGATCTCATATGACCTAATGTAAGAGCCTGCAGTAACGTGGTTTGACCACTGTGGCGCTGTAGCGCAAGACTGTAATTCAGCTCTCCCGGATGAAATTCAAGGGAAGATGACACAGACTCTGCAGCCGAATCTGATGCTGCTGAAAGCAGAGTTTAAATGTGTGTGTGTGTGTGTATGTATATATATATATATATGTATATGTGTATATATGAGTTTAAATGAATATGTAAATATGTGCTGCGCGCTATCCTCTCAATAATGAAATAAACGCACAACAAAAATGACAGTGGTGAGAAAACAGCAGTTAAGAAGGCATCTGATCATAGCGATGTGGATAAGTTTGCACCAGCTCTGCAATCAGCTCTCCAGTCACTTCACGTTTATTTATATAGCACTTTATACAATAGATTGATTTAAAGCATGCAGCTTTACAGTATTAAACAAGACAAAAACAGTCTCACAGTGTCAGTCTCTCTAAAAGCTGGAAAAAGCAGCTGTCCAGTGTGGAGCTAACTAATGATAGAATCTTTTTATTAGTGAATGCAAAAATAAATAAATACAAATAAATAAAAAATCATTACATTAAAGTGATAGTTTGGTTTGCTTGGATTAAAGCTGGATCTAGCTCGGGACTGTTTTGATTACTATAACATTATAAGGTGTTTCAAGAGAGCTAATGTTGTGAATAAAATAATTATCGAAAATAAAACGTCTTAGCACTTCATTTTGTTCCATATATGACTGAATGATGCAGCATTCAGTCTGTCAATTCCATCACCCATGGTTGATTTCCCATGGACCACGCCCCCTTCCTCCTGGATAAACCTCCCCACCCTAGAATCATGCACACTTAAACTCAGAATTTAAGTTATTTTAACTAAAAAAAGACAAGTAAACAGTAAGTAATAAAATAAGAACAAATAAATAAGCAATAGCACACACAAAAACAGTAACGAGATATAACAGTAAATTAAGTTTTTCAGGTCTAACAATAATATTTAGGTCATCTTTTATCCTTTTAGGTTTGGAATTTCTCACGTTATAAACGTGGAACCTGCAGGAATGAGTAGTATTACGTGTAATACCCGCAATCTCACTCCGAAATTTTTTTTTGGGTTAATAGCATTCTGATAGCTTTAGACCAATTTAAAGGCAACATGTGTTTAGTATTGCATACTACTAATTCTGCATTAAATAGTAAGCATACTGTTCACTGTGAAGATCTCAGATACCTCAAAGATCTGCTATACTGTATTTTGCAAAATGTGCAGTACACAGAGCACACAGAACACACTTTATGATATGAATGTATCTCACAATGCAGTGCACTAAACTTGACTTTCCGTTTCCAGTGTGATGAATAAACCAGAAAAATCAGCTGCAATTATTTACATTTTATCATTTTGTTAAATCATTATTTGATCAGACTGCCAAAAGACATTTTTGCACAGATGCCTGAATTCTAAAACTGAATTAGAAATGCAAAACCATATTTTACTCACTGAATTAGACATGAAACCTAATGAAGTCATGTGACTAATAATGTTTCGTACTACTGAAGCATTTATCATTGCATGTGGAAAACATGGCAAGTACACTAGTTGTCCATTCTGAACACAGCCTGAGTTTGTCACTTACTGATGAAAGCATGTGCCATGTCAGATTCGGATGGTATTTAAGGAGCGTTCAATTAGCAGAAGAGCAGAATTAGGTTAATACCGCAGGGCCTAGCGACAAACATCTGTTTTATTTTAAGCGTTGACCAATGGGACATTGAGCTTTGAATGAGTTCAAGAGCTTAATTTGAGTTTCCTCCTACAAGTGTCCCCCTGGTATGCAAATGAGCTCTCTGTAATTGGTGGTTGTAACAAAGGGGAGGAGAGTTGCTTAATTAGGCAGCACAAATGACTGCATGTTATCCAGCCTGCTTTAATGAAATTACTGCGGACAGACAGCATGTCACGCCTCGCTCATGCAAAGAACACGTCACAAAATTATACAGGTCACATGCTATACTTGAGCAGGACAGTTTGTACTTTTTGTAATTCTGGAAAAAAAGTGTACTCTTTATCAGAATCTGTGCATTTTTATTTACTTTTTTCATTTAGCATTTATACACTGCCATTTATAGATGAGAAATGCTGCAACACCAGTGATTTATCCAAAGAAGACAGAAGTGCTGCAATACAAGCTTTGCTGAAAAGCTAAAACAGAGGGTTAATGTGATATTTTGTTTTATGTACATTTTTAATTTACCAGAGCAGCAAAATAATATATTATATTTTATTATTATATTATTATTTTTTTAAATATATAACATTTACAAGAGAATAAAATGTGCATTCTATTCTATTATATTCTATTCTATTAAACATAATATATAAATATTAAATTATTATTATTAATTTATATTCAACTTAAAAATGACTACACATTTTAATTTGTTCAAGTTTAAGACTTTAAATTATAAAACGTTCAATGTTTTAAAAAAAAGACAAAAGATATTTAGACTTTTTTTCCCCTTTTTGGTTGTCAGACATGGCTCTGTGACATTGTGCAAAACTATTTTCACTCAGAAATTGCTAATTGCCAGGAAATTGCTACAGTTACAAAGAAACAGCAAGTAACATTGAATTAAACAACCTTTGAAGTATAGAAAAACTAAAACAATATTTTCTTAGACAAACTCCAATAATCTTTTTACAGTGTGGGATGTTAAAGTGTGTCTGCGCAGTTCAGAATCCCAGCAGATATTGTAGGTCATCCGGGTATTGTTCACCTCCAGTATCATGAATACTAAGTATCCTTAGACTTTTGACATACTGCTTTTTGCATACTTTGTAGCCGGTACACAGATTCAGATGCAGGGCTTGACACCAGTTGGTTAAAAGTCATTGCAAAAATGGCTCAGAAAAGTAAAGTTAGTTCAGAGTTCATTCTATGTAGATGTTGGTTTGTGTTTTGTTGTCTAATGCAATGAGATTTACTCATTTTTAAGCGTGGCTTAAGTGTCCAAAAATTTTTTTAAAGGCCGTTGATCTGCACATCTCAGGTCTGTTGCTAAAAGCTTTTGCAGTTTCTTTCAGGAGCACAAGTGCTGTTCTCTGAGCCGCAGCCCTGTTTCTGTTGCTCCACGTGTTAGAAACAAGAAAAAAATAACACAATGTGCAATATCGGCTTCAACAGGAATCATACTGCTGTTTCTTCTCTTAATCTCGACACTGATCTTAATTCCAATAAAACGTTTCCTTTTTTCCGGACCAGGAGGCACTCCAGTCGTGTTTCTGTGGTCATACTTTATTGAATATCATTTTAGATAAGAATATAATCCTTTCAGCCAGATGATGTATATTGACCAGCTTTTTTTTATCAATAATAGTGTACAAGGCTAGAGACCTTTAAAGTGGTGTGTGAGTTTGTATCGGTGTGTACTTGTGTGTCATTTCATACTCTTGACTTTTGATCTATTGCACTAAACCCACATGATCTGGTAACGAGGGTCTTGTATTAACCTGAAAGGATTTATTTGATGATAATGACCCGCTGACTGTACATTGTCCTGCTTATTATGTGGCTACTTACCAAATAACTCAATGATGTCTTCTGATTATGTGTGAAGTCAATTATACAGTTTAACAGTGATTACAAAAATATCTGACCACAAGATGCCACAATTGTCCAATGATTTTGATTATATTAGGCATAATCACATCTTCTAGTTTAAAGGTCACTAGTTTAAAGGGTTAGTTCACCCAAAAATGAAAATTAGCCTGTGTTTAACTCACCCTCGAGGCATCCTAGGTGTATATGACTTTCTTCTTTCAGACAAATCCAGTCGGAGTTATATTAAAAATTGTCCTGGCTATTCCAAGCTCTATCATTGCAGTCAGCGGGTTTTGCAGTTGAACAGTCCACAAGTCGTCAAATAAAGCGTGCGCATCCATAATAAAACGTGCCTCACACGGCTCCAGGGGGTGAATGAAGGCCTCCCGTAGCGAATCCATGTGTTTTTGTAAGAAAAATATCCATATTTCCAACGTAATAAACACTTTTCTCTCACTTCCGGTATCTGTCATATACGGAAGCCGTTCCGGCGGATGGCGTAGCATGTCTGCGTTGCGTGATTAGTGACGAACGCGGAGAGAGAACAAAACAAAACACCGGTCATGAATTAGAAGTACAAACCGAGGATCTGTAAAGAAAAGTGTCGGAGGATTTCGATATAAACCAAGAGGAGACTGGTTTTCCTTTGCTAAAGTAAGGAAACTTTGCTTCCTTTGCTCCTATAAACAAACTCGCGAGACTAGCATATCTCAGAGGTGCGCGCGCTGCGCATACGTGCTGCATCATCCGCGCTGCATCATCCGCTGGAACGGCTTCCGCGTACGACAGATACCGGAAGTGAGAGAAAAGTGTTTATTACATTTGAAATATGGATATTTTTCTTACAAAAATGCATGGATTTGCTACGGGAGGCCTTTATTGACCCCCTGGAGCCATGTGAGGCACGTTTTATTATGGATGCGCACGCTTTATTTGACGACTTGTGGACTGTTCAACTGCAACACCCACTGACTGCAATGATAGAGCTTGGAATAGCCAGGACAATTTTTAATATAACTCCGACTGGATTCATCTGAAAGAAGAAAGTCATAAACACCTAGGATGCCTCGAGGGTGAGTAAAACACAGTCTAATTTTCATTTTTGGGTGAACTAACCCTTTAAAAGGTTAATCGGGATGCCTGTGATATATGCCTTTGTGGTCTTTTTTCTTGCTATACAATATTTATTTTATATTCATTGTTAAAAAGCATTTAAATAAATAAATATGATAAATATTTTTTTACATAAAAAAAATAATTAAGTTTGATGTTGAGAGTACCTATCTGTCAGTCTATAATAAATATTTTTACAATATTATTTTTTAAATAAAAATATTATTATCAATATATTATTTATTTATTTATTTTGTGTGTGTGAGTGTATATAATATATATATATATATATATATATATATATATATATATATGCAATATGCATTTTGTCACACTTTTTGCTTGACTGTTTCAATTAACTTATTACTGGAAACATCTGGCTGATTTTTCACTGTCAGCACCACTCAATGAATCTTCTGGAGTTTAGTGTCTATTTCTGAGTTTTTAAACCTTTATTTTCATTGTAGAGGGTCAGAGCTGCTCAGGGTCTCTTTAACAAGGTGCTGTGCTGTTATCAAAGTCTGGGGAGGATAGAAAGCTTGATTGACTGTTGGTTGACTGAAAATCATCACGTTTGTTGTCCTGAGGGATGGCAACAAGTCTGAAGTAGGCCTATTAATGTGACAGCGCAAAGTTGTGTGTGGTCTTGTTGGATGTGACTGCAGGACCTCTTCTTATCGTTCAGTGCTTTTGCTGACTCGTAAGAAAGAAAGAAAAAACCTTAATATCTATAGTTTCTCGTGGACTGAAATGAGATGGAGAGCAATTGAAGTGAATGTCGATTGAGATGGTGTTGATCAGTTCTTGCAGTTGGCTTGAGATAGATCCAGATTGGAGAAGTTCTTGGTGGCAGATGTCCACATGAGAGCCCACACTGAGGTGACACCTCACCCCCAAAACTTCACCCAGGAGGAGGTCAGAATGTGTTTTCCTCCAATTTATATTGAAATGTGTTCACCAAACCCTCTAATTCTCACATAACCCAGCTTACACCTGCTCATATCCTCTTACTGTATCTCTCCTGCTCTGTTTTCCTCTTTTATGCCACTATTTGATCCGTGGGATCTGCTTGGCATTAAGCAATGCAACCTGAAATTCTCAGTATTGGCGTCTAGGCAGTGCATCTTTGTGGATTTTGGTCACAGAGAGGTTTTTCTAATGCTGTTATCCTGTGTTTGGAGCGGTGCTGTTCTGTACCCTCAGACGACTGAGGCTTGTAGACCCAGCATGTTATCAGCACCAGCTGAGCATTTACTTTTAATGTACGGTAGAAAGAGAGCGAAAAACTAATGAGAGCCATAAAGCACCTACTGGATAAATAATTAGGCTGCTGCTTCACAAAAAAAATCCTGCCTTAAATAAAAAAAAACTTTCTTTTTCTTCTGAAGTCAGCAGTGTCAGTGAATTCTGAGGTATTTTTTTCTCTCATTACTACTGTAGAGGATTTTCTTCAGTGTATTTTTGTCTAAAGACACTGAAGGTTGACTGCACTGAATAATGAATGTGTATCACTAACAAAAGCACATTTAATCTGAATATCTGCAGCCCTGAATAATCACGTAGGGAAATATTTCCCTTTGACATGCCACTTATGAGCTAATCCTTTAGAAAGATGGTTATTAAACATTTAGATTAAAGATGTTTGGAACATGTCTGTATATTCTGTTGCAATTGTTCGGATGATAAATATTATATCTTCATTTCTCATACTAGATTTGCATGTCCTAAAGGAAATATCAACGTTTGCAAGGATTAATGTTAAAGTTCTAGGTAGAAGTATTATATTTTTAATAATATTTTGAATGTCATGACAGCTTATGATAGACCATATATGAAGCAGGCATATTAATTGCAGATATTGGGCCATTACAGGCCCGGCGCCAGGACGCACAACTTGGGGCGGGGCTGAATGGGGGGGGGGGTTGAGTTTAGTTTCAAGTAAACGCTCAAAATACTTTATTTGGGTAACGCTTTACAATAATTAACACTTTAATACATTAACTAACATTAACTAATGGAACTTTATTGTAAAATGTTACAATTATTTGTTATTAAAGCATATACGTTCACAAAAACACTTAAATTAAACAGAAAAGCAAGCAGGTGCATGATTTGGCATGGCAGCCAATACAAATAATTAATAACCGTTTCCTTTCCTAAATCCTGCGTTTGGACCATCTAAAAATTTTTATCTTAAATATCCTGAAAGAATAGTTTCTCTTAAAGAAATTATCTGCAAAACAATGTTTTTTCGAGTCTGTACATTGAGCAGTTTTAAGCAGAATTAATTGGTGGGAAAAATCAGGGGGGAAAAATGAAAGAATAAGGACTTTTAAAGAATTTTTGCTTTGCAAGCACTCTAATGAGCTTACTGTATACAGTACTTACAAATACACTTACACAAATACAAGAAAGGATAAATGAGATTGTTTATCAGATCATTTTGATCAAAGGACTTCTAACTGTTAACATGTGATCTGTACAGACTTAATATGCGTCATGTTCAGAGTTATTTACATGTGCTGGGTCCCTCAGGATTCAAATTTTTTTTTATCTTAAATATCCTGAAAGAATAGTTTCTCTTAAAGAAATGATCTGCAAAACAATGTTTTTTCGAGTCTGTACATTGAGCAGTTCAAGCAGAATTAATTGGTGGGAAAAATCAGGGGGGGAAATTAAAGAATAAGGACTTTTAAAGAATTTTTGCTTTGCAAGCACTCTAATGAGCTTACTGTATACAGTACTTACAAATACACATACACAAATACAAGAAAGGATAAATGAGATTGTTTATCAGATCATTTTGATCAAAAGACTTCTAACTGTTAACATGTGATCTGTACAGACTTAATATGCGTCATGTTCAGAGTTATTTACATGTGCTGGGTCCCTCAGGATGGGCTGCTATTGTTGTCACGCTCTATAGAGCGTTCACATTCCCATTGTTCAAATACTCCTCCGACATCTTCAGAAGAGGGGGATAGAAGGGAGAGAAAGGGTGACATTATCCTCGCCGTCTTTGATGGCGACTCATGTTTCGGCACTAGCTAATCTGCTGCTCTAATCTCACCAGCAGATAGAAATAAACAAGCAGGTCTGTGAATGAGGCGCCGTGCATGGGTGAACTAATACTCCTCCGACATCTTCAGAAGAGGGGGATAGAAGGGAGAGAAAGGGTGACATTATCCTCGCCGTCTTTGATGGCGACTCATGTTTCGGCACTAGCTAATCTGCCGCTCTAATCTCACCAGCAGATAGAAATAAACAAGCAGGTCTGTGAATGAGGCGCCGTGCATGGGTGAACCGCAAGAGGATTATGGTAATTTTTAAGGGATAAGTGCAAGTATTTAAAACATGGCTGTTCTAATAGGGAACTTGCTTTTAGTAGGTGAGAATTTTCTAGTGTGAAAAACCTAAATGTTTATCATCCTCTTTCTGCAGATTGTCAAATGCTTTTCGATATCCTTTGGCCTCCACGATGCCAGTTGGCCAGTCGAAGGACAGAAAAACACGTTCAAAATTTGGAAAGTGGGAAATCAATTACGAGTTGCAGCTCAAATGAAAGGCAAGGCACCGTTCGACTTAAAAGTCAGGCTGGCTCGCCTTTAACCGGGTCCATTACAAAGGAAAAAGGAAATCACACTGCATACCTTATCCACCAAAAAAGCCCTTTTGAAATGGGTTGCTGGGTGGCATCCAGCCTGGCAAACGCGGCGGGCATCGATGGCGCAGCCCCTGGGCGCGAGGATGCTTGGCCCAAACGCGACGGTCCTGGGCACGTATCAATGGGCACTGGCCCATCCGCTGGGAGCTCCTAAGCCATGCTGTCTGAAGGAGAACCGATGGGCTTGGCAGCACATGTGGGCATGCGGCGCCTGCCTGCGTGGGCACCCGATGTTATCGCCTTGAGCCACCGAACGCGCTGCCCACCTCTCTGAGCCCAGCCCAGCTGACCTCCCTGACTGCGCCTCACACAAAATGCCTCCCTCAGAACTTTGCAAACAAGCTTTGCTTTCGTGCATTTATTTTAGTATACTTTTCCTTTTGGTGCATGAATAAACACAAAATGCAAAACAGTCCAAACGGCCTTTAGATGCAAAACTAAGCGTGTCATGTGTCATGCTAGCTACGCGCTTTCCTTGCGTTGGATTCGCTTCAAAGCGACCGTGAATGTTGACTTTAAATGAAAATACATAACCTTTGCTGCGAAGCCAACTGTTTTTTTTTTTTGAACCACACAAAAACCTGGATGGAGAGCGAGCCGTTGAAAGCGTCAGGCGGTGGGCGGGTGAAAGCGCGGCCCCGCGTTCGCTTGAAAAGAAACTCTGTGCGGAGGTGAGGGGCGCGCTCTCTCCGCTCAACTGTCTCTGGAAGACTGCTGCCAGGACATATCTTTTGTCTTCCATTATCTTTATTTTCTTATTATTTAAAATGGCCGGATTTTTCCCTCTCCTTTGCTCCAGCGGTCTTTTTTGATATCCATTTAGATTGGAGCTTCATTAAAAAAGCTCAGACAATAGAGTGACTTCTAATTAAGAGCAGCAGCATCTGGCCTCTGGCACTGTATCCCAGTGTTCCATCTCTTTTGCTGGGGAGAATTCATTTGTTTCTTAATTAAGAAAAACACCAATAGCGTGAAAAATCTGCTTATGTTACCTGAATCCTAATTAGTTAAGTAGTGAGTGGAAAAACACATTCCAGTAGCCCTAGAAATGAACTCGACACTGATAAAAATGAACTAGCCTCGCATAAATCGAAGCCGGATGGAAAGTGTGCCGTCATTACAGCTAAGACAATATGCAAACTATCTTCAAAGAAATCAAATTGCCGGAATGTTTTCATTTGCATGCATTAACCATTAACATAATGAGGGGAAGTGACACCGGACCCGGATCGTGCGTCTGCTCGGATTGATAACTACTACGTTGGCAAATAGTCTTTTCCACCGAGCGCGAGCAGCCAGATCGACTGTGAACCGCAAGCGTGCATGTGCAAACGAATAAACCTGCGTGCCTTTGTCTCCGGGAGGAAAGCGAGGGTCTGCGGACATGTCGTGCGGAGCACTTATCAATCCCATGGCGGGCAGGTGGCCAAAGCTGGCGCCACATGCACAAAACGCCACAGTTTTAAAATCCAAAACCGTTTTTCCTTCTTGCTACATGCTATTGCGGGCGATCAGCCTCTCAGGTCAAATGATTCAATTAAGTGTCTGTTTATGGCTGATACCAAAGCTGGGTGTCGTCTTCACTTATCACCTTTTTTGCAGGTCAGTGTTCTCCCAGAATGCCACAGGAGAGATTGCTGGGGCTGTAATTAAAATGGCACAGAGACAAATTTGACGTAGGGGCTAACAAGCAGGAGACGAAGCTGATGCAGAGAGGGGAAGGAAGGAGGAAGCTTTTAGAAATGCTGTTAGCCAATTAGGAAAAAGAGCAGGTTTGGAAGAGCGGCTGCAGTTGAACTGTGGACCCGACAGGTTTATTGGCTCTTTACGATGTCAACATGTGATCAGTCCTTTAGTTTAAAAACTTTAATACCTATTAAATGAGGTCATAGACTTTTGACAATGCCTAACTGGGAGTCTAGCTTAATGCCCGGTCTTGGGCGGTTGATGTGTGTGGCCCCGTTCGGATGTGGCCGAGTCCCCTGCTGTGCTACGTTTGATGCTCGATTGGCAGGAAACAGACACACGTGTTCCCTGTGTCTCGTGGCAGCCGTTACTTTCACCATGTGACTTCTTTAGGGAGCCTGAAAAAAAGAATTCAGTTTCACCAATAAGCGGCAGAAATGCGAGATGAAAAAGAGACAGAATAACAAGAAAGGGCTGTTACAAAAAGCGACTTTGGATTTCCAGCCTGAAATCTTCTGCAGGCTTTTGACAATTTGCATTGTTATCGCCGATAAGGCTGATGTTTTTCCTTGGCTGTACATTTTGGTGGGAAATATTTTGAGTGTAAACCGAGCGAGCGTTCCCTTAATGAGCAGGGGATCCGGTCTCTTGCCGGGGATGGAGTCTTAAGTAGCAGCTTGCTGCTTTGGATGTCTGATATCTGAATATTTAAAAGAGTTTCAAGCTCATCTGCAAATGTGATTTGCACATATCACACTTCTGCAGTCGTCAGGCTGCCACATCGGCGGGCTTCTGAGCAAAGACGAGAACACAGGGAGAGAGAGAGAGTCGAGGGGGAGATGTTGCACATATGGGTTGCTATTGATGTATTCCAGTCCTGACCTAATTTAACTCCCTGCCAGCGAGCTCATATGCATACTGTACATTTGCTAAATTAGAGAGTGCAAACCTCGCCTTTCTCCCGGAGACAGGTGTAAACAGCATTGTTGTCATAATGCGGCCGCAGTAAATATGCTAATGGAGCACAAAATAATTTGGCCATCATTTTGATGCCCGGGGGCCCAGGGGATCGCCCTCCGGAAGTAAGACGGCCCTTTGACATGCGGCACACGCTGTGATATAATTATAGCTGCCCATCTTTGTTCCTCGCTGGCATCTTCGAACTGCACTAGTAATTTGCTTGTAATATGGAAGCATTTAGTAAAAAAGGAGGCTGTGATATTTAGGTTGGAGGATTCTCAGCATGCTGGAGATTGACTGCATTATAATGGAATGGGTCTTTGTCACAAAGCTCAAAGCTGTTATATAAGAATACCGTTACATGCACACGTAGATTCTGTCATTGTAACAGCAATAATCATTTTAAATAACTGTTTATTAGTTACTTAAATAATAACTTGTTTATTATTATTATTATTGAATAATACTTTTTTTAGTATTTTTGTAAAATTAGGTTTGCTGTTAGTTTAATTTACATATGATTTAATTACATATTATACAGTTAAAATTATATATACAAGGAAAGTATAATTTTCTTATTTCTGTAATATTAGGAAATATATTTTTAGTATATTTGCATATATAATCATCATGTACAACATCTTCTTGTTATTAATATTAACAACAATAACAACCACAATCATAATGATAATAATAATTATTATTATTAATGTACTATTAATATTTTTATTTACTCTATATGTTTACTCTATACATTAGTTAATGTATAAACTAACATGAACTAACCATGAGCAATACATTTGTTACTGTATTTACTAATCTTCACTAACGTTAGTTAATAAAAATACAGATGTTCATTGTTAGTTCATGTTAGTTCACAGTCCATTAACTAATGTTAACAAGATTTTAATAATGTGTTTATAATCTGTATAAGTGCAGTTCACTATTAGTTCATGTTAACTAATGTAGTTAACTAATGAACCTTATTATAAAGTGTTACCAAAAATTATATATATATATATATATATATATATATATATATATGTATATATGTATATATGTATATATATATATATTTATTTGTGTGTATATGTATGTGTGTGTATATAATAATTAAAATAATAATTGTTATACTTTTTATGGATTATAAATTAAAAAGATTAAAAAAGATTATAATTTAGCCTATAGAATACAGTAAAATAGAATACAATAGAAATGGAATATAGAATGTTAGTACAGTCTGGTGAAATTAGAGTTTCTAATGTGCTGTAGTGAGAGTGATATGTAAACATGGCTCATACAGTGTGCAGTGCTGCAAAGCTACACTAAAACTTTAATTGCAAACATTCATCAGGCACATCTTTTGCTATCTTATGAATCTATCGAGTAGGCTGCAGTACAGAGCTTCTGTTAGTGTGTGTGTGTGTGTGTGTGTGTTCCATGTCAGGATGGGTGTCTCTCGTGAAGTCTTTTGACAGAGGTCTCACTCCCAGCTTTAGTTAAAGGTCAATGCGCTGTCTTCTGTGTGTTACTGTGGGAGTGTCTCTTTCTCCCTCTGGAGGTGACGTCCCTCTCCCTCCACATTCGCTTCTGCTGCCAACTGTAATAAAGTGAATAATACACATAGAGACTGCATGCTGTTCCACATGGGTTTGTAGTTTTACTAAGTAGGGTTCTGGACAAGGGAATTCATATTTAATGAGCTGTTTCATCTGACAGTGTATTTAATTTTCCCAAAATATTATTAGTGGAGAGACTGGAGAAGTGTAGCGCCAGACACAAGTCTAATTCAATTAAATACATAAAGTTCTGGCGCTGCATAGATCCAAAAATAGCTCAAAGATAAAAAAAACAAATAAGATTCACACATGAAAAATTGGCCAAAAAAGCTCACATGAGTTTATTGTCCAGAGGCCACAAAAAAGTACCCAAAATATTATTAGCCAGTAATACTATAGCCTGACCATTATGATTTAATCATTGATAGTTAACCTATATTATTGTTCACTAAAAATTCAGTTTCACTGAATAATGCACATTGACATATATAGCCTATAGTGTGTGTAGTGTATCATGTATTTTAGCATTATATTTCTACAGTATATATCAGAGTTCTGTCCTCTGTGTATGCTGATGAGTCATATAGAAGAGTGATGTAATTACTCACAGTTAAACAATGACTCTATTTTCTGTGCTTATTACACATCACACATGTATGGCATTTATTGCGCTATTATGGACCTTTTCTAAAACCTAATTCTGCCTACACAGACTGCATTTTAAAAGATAAACAAAGAAATATTTTCTTCCTATTTCCTATGTTTTAGATATATCTGTTTAAAAATGTTTTTTTCTTAAATTGTTCAGATAGCAAGTAAATGTATCTTGATTTTAATGTTTTGTTTTAGATTTTTTTTTAAATAGAAATGAGCTGCCTGTTTAGAGTGTTCTAAATCGGTCACTTATGAGGTTCCATGACAGTCATGATGCTGCCTTAGAAGCCAGCAGCCTATGTAAGAAGTTGACAGCCAGGTAGCTCTCTAGGTTTTGGGACACAGCCTATGCGCTTCTAATTCTCTGACGACATTAAATGAGTAACATTGTAATGCAGGAAGACGCATCTCGCCACGAGTCTCACAGTCAGGATCATTAGAAGTGACACCTGTGCTGCTCTATAAAAGCTGAGTGTAAATACCCTCTGGAGACGCTGTGGAGACAGTAGGTGAGGCCTCCAAGGGCCCCTGGCTCTGCTGTTTGAGAAACATTAGGCTGTGACACTGCAGGAGCGTCTCTGAGTGCTCTCTAATACATGATGAAATCAGCACGAAACCTGAAACTTCATCTTCGGCGAACAGCTCATGTAAGTGTCTACCCATAGGAAAGAAACCCTAGAAAATTAAATGGAGATGCTCACTGCTTCTCAGGCTTTTGTCTTGAGAAAAAAAAGAACCCCCAGTAATCTCATACGTTTCCTTGAGAGTTTCAGAATTGATCTCAACAGTGTCTCCAACTGAACTTTTCTCAGATTATCTGAGCTGTATTATCAATTATTTTATACCTATAAATGCTTTCTGTATGTCAATAGTTGCCTAATTTGTGCCTATTTTTAATTTTCCTCAGGGATTTTAAAGCTGAAGTTTGTAATTCCAGGGTGAATAGAGTCCATGCCATTGGACTGATCAGATCCTCAAACAAAGTTAATGGGATAGTTCACCCCCAAAATAAAATTCCTTAATTTAGTTCACTTGACTTTCTTTCGTCTGTAGAACACAAAAGAAGATATTTTGAAGAATGTTAGAGTCCAAAAAGTGAGTAAAAGATGACAGAATTTTTATTTTGGGGCAAAATATCCCTAAAGTCATATAGTAATTAATACAGTCCTTAAAAGAGATAAAGAGTCAAAGTTGATGCTTTAATGAAAGTGCAACCTCTGGGCAATATCATTTCTTTCTAGGTTAGAAACAGAGCAGCCTAGATGAATTCACTGAGATATTCCTCCGGTATGTTATCATAGAAATTGAAAATGTATTTCACACTTGACCTACACGTTAAACAGTTAGACCATCAGTGCGATCAAATAATGATCCAGGAGACTCCACAGATATGGCCACCCAATAGAGGCCACTTTCCCCAGTGCAGAGCGTCTTCAGGAGGGGGAACGGGCCCTTCTGCCTCGGCTTCTGATGGAATTTTAATTTCTCTCCGTAAGCTTCACACAACCACATCAAGACTTAAGAGCCGGCGAGAAAAAAACCCCGCCCTCTGTCTGTTTTAAAGGACAGCACTTTGAATGTCATTTGACAATTTGCTTTTAATTAGAACTAATTTACAGAAAGATGCCCACCAGCTAATCTTTACAGGATAATTAGCTTCTATTTTCTTTACTTTTAATTAAAAAGTGGAAAAGATTTAGCTGATCCATAAATAATTGTTCTTTTGAAATGTTCATCAGACTTCACACTTCTCTTTGGCAAGAGTAATATTTAGATCTTATCGTGGATTCTGTCTCCTTAGAGTTAGAGCAGCGATTTTTTTATTATTATTATTTTTTATCTAGGGTATTAAGAAGTGGAACTATCAATAATAGAAATAGGAACTAGAGGCAAATTAGAATTGAATTAATGAGGAATTTATTGCTTAAAAAAACTGCCGCCTCTTTCTTACTGGAGTGAAATTGGAATCGTGGGTATATCCGTTTCAGAAATTATTCCTTGATGGAGAAACATTGTTTTATCTCCAAGTATTTAAGACTCCAATCACTTTTCTCTGAAAGCCCCTCATTTATTTCCTTGATATAAAATGGTCTTGATTTAAAACTAAAGCGCTGAGAGCTCTAGAGCATTCATCCTCATTTTCCTCAGAAGACATCAGCTTTTGGATGGTGACAAAAATAATATCCTAACCAGGCACGACACAACACATTTGAAGTCATTTGTCTTTCCACAATGAAAGAGAAAATGCTGGGCAGGACAGCCAATCAGAATGTATTTGATGCTTAATTTTACAGGTATGTGGAGCAGGATTTTGAACCTCAATAAAAAAAAATCCAATTTCAAATGCATATAGTGATATTTGAATGATTTAGTATACAGTATTTAAAGTGCCATTTACATCTCATTTTTCTTGTGTATTTTCTTCACAATCTGGTATAAAACCTAATGTAATCCATAGTGTGTGGTGTATTTTTAGGATATTCGGGGAAAAAATGGGACAGGACTTGATTTTATCCATTGGAAATTGATTGGATTGTGAAAAATGAGTGTGACATACCAGAGTGGAGCCAGTTGGTTGGAGGGGAGGGACTGAAAAGTAAGAGGGAAAATGTTTCATATGTAGACATGGGCCGGTATGAGATTCTGACGGTATGATAACCTTAGATAAAAATATCACGGTTTCACAGTATCACGGTATTGCGATTACAGCTTTAAAATATGTTATTTTTTACATTTCTGGGTACAAAAAAACCAAAACTTTTTTTTCCTCCACTGAACACAATGTATTTTATTTTTAAGAAACAGAGAACATTTTGGAACAGTAAACATGTCAGGCTAAATTATTCAAATAAATAATTTAATTCTTCTTAATTAAGTGCAGTCACTTAAGTGAGCCTAAACCTGCAACTCAAAAATAAAAAAATAATTTCTGTAAAAAAAAAAAAAAAAAAATGCGGTCGTTAAACCTGCAGCTCAACAAGGTTTTTGGAGACATGCTCAATTTCTACACATTCATCTTTCAGTCCAAGTTATGATGCAGGAATGTTCACCTTTCCTGGATTAAGTTTGGAGCTATAGTTTGGAGCGGTGAGGTATGTACGAGGATGTGTGCACGTACACACATAAGAAAAGAGAGAGCGCGAGTGTCTCTCACACACACACACACACACACACACGGTCTCTCTGTACAACACTCAAACAGTGACAAAGTTTGTTTTTTGTTTTTTAAATGCGTGATTTTGAACTGATGTAAACAATGGCAGGAGGCTTAAAAGTATAGACGTGATACCATCTACATTTAATTATCGTACTAAATCGCAGAAAAGTACAGTATGCACTTTAGACTGCTATTCCCCGCTCTGTGAAGTAACGTGAGGGAGGAATCTAGTTGACGTTAGCTAGTTTATTAACCATGTTATCTACCTCGGTAGCAAGCCAAATAGTATTTATTTAAATGCTGAAACAAACGGCGGGGGGGTCTCTGTCTTGATTGGGGGTGAAAGAGGGAGAAATAAAGATGACATAGATATATAGTTTATGTACGACCTGGAAGTATTTATTTAGCGATCGGCGCTAAAGGGGCGGTCACACTGCACTTTTCGTTCCATTGACTTCCATTCATACGCATGCGAATGCGTCAGACCGGAAACGCAAGCTCATGCGAAAAGTTTCGCATTCCGCTGTGTTCCAAAGTTCAAGTTTAGTGAACTCTGACCTGCGAATTCGCATCACGTGAAGACGTGTGACCAGTAGAAGATCGATACGTCTTCAATTCAAATAATGTAAAAAGATTATAAAAATCAAATAAAAAAAGAAGCTGCATGGTTCGCGTTGTCAATGAAAACAGACGGTACATTTGAATGCGGACACATTTTATAATTTTTATTGCTTAGTGTGTATATATATATTTCGCACGTTCAAAGTCTGGTGTGACCGCCCCTTAAAACGTCATCTATACGGAACATCATTTTGTATGGAACATAGTCTACGTTACCCGAAAAATTCCCATACGACAGACTTCGTCTTTTTCGACAAGGGAAAAAGTTCCAGGGATTCACATCCTTCGGCCATCCTACACACAGGTGACTCTGACCACTCGCACCAACCGAGGAGGAGGGGTCGTGTGACTCGTTACGCTCTTCGCTGCACACAACTGAGGGAGTCCTGCACTTTCTGTATTTGACGACATGTAAAAAGACTGCGCATACCGCAGGAACGGTATAACGAAAAATTTGAGGGGTTTTGAAACCGTGACTTTTCCAAACCGCGGTATACCTTGAAACCGGTTATCGTCCCATGCCTATTCATATGTGAACAAAGTTTTTAGGTTTCGACTAAAGATTATGAAGACAAACATTTATTTTACTTAAATAAATAAATTGTTTGCAATAAGGCCAGAAATGTTCATTTAATAAGTAAAACGTGTCAGTTTTGATTTCATGCTGACATTTTTAATCTGCCGTTATTATTTTTTTTAATAATGTATTTTAGGCCAAAAGTGCAACATTCTGTTCACCCTTATTTTTTATTTAGCATGATTAAAGTGTAGTGTGACCTCACCTCAGGCTCAGAAATCCACTACGGAAGGCAGTTCACTTGTAAATGTCTCTCTCTGGAGCTCAGTGCAGTTAATGTGGAGCAATCGGACAGAGTGTTTCTGAAAGACGGCCCAGTTCAAATTGGGACAGCGCACAGGAGCTAATGAGAACTCACACCTGAGCTTCAGAGAGCAGGGTCTCGGTGATTGGTGTTGAACATTTGGAGGACGACCCTCAGCCTTTAATAGGCGTGTGGCACTGCCAGTTGGGTCCAAAGAGAGAGAGAGAGAGAGAGAGAGAGAGAGAGAGAGAGAGAGAGAGAGAGAAAAAAAGAGAGGCTCTGAGTTTGTCGAAACACACCCAGATTTTTTTTTTATTGCTGGTAGCTCTTTAATGAATATGTTATATTTCATTCCAATATCAACTTTGTCTCATTTGTTTCTCCTTACATTTTTGAAGAGAAACAGGAAATGAAAAATAAGAAAAAATAGGGAAAAAAATGAAAATAGGGGGAAAAAAAGACTACATTTGTGTAAGAGAATAGAGCTATAAAATTAATGTCCATAGCACAATACACTTATTTTGCTCTTGGAATAATTTGATGGGAAATCATTTGAGTGCATTTTGAGATGTCAGTGTGTATCATGATAAATCTGAGACATTTTTTTTAGTTTTGAGACATTGTTGACATCTCTTCTCAAACTCTAAAGATGTCAGTTCACTTTTTCTCAGGAGAAATATCAGAAAGTCTCCATTTGGTGTGCATTTGTTCTCCATTTAATCTCATTGATGTCTAGGATAAAGACATTCTGTGGTTATATTAGTTCACACTCTATGTGTTTTGGTAAAGATGTTCTACCAGCATGCTTTTCAGTTGGGGTAGGAGAAAAAAACTATTCTCCGATGCATCGCGATTCTCTCTTCAATGATTCTGAATCGATTCTGAACATTTCAGAATCGATTCTGAGCATGGTTTTCCCCGCATATGGCACGTGAGTGCGCTAGAGACAATCGTGGCGGGCTTCATTGCACAGAATATGCGCCGTGAGACACGTTTTATACGAAATTGATGTAAACACAGTGAGTTATGTTTTCAGAACAGGACAAAACATCTGATATATCGAAATAGAAATGTGCATTAGTGTGAATCGAACAGCAATAATGCTGAGGAAAAAAGAAAAACCCATAACTATGATTGTCTGTAAACTTTCGGATAGCCTACTTAAAGAACACTTATTTTTAAAATAAGTAATTATTTATAATTATATATATTTTATATAAAATATATTTTATATAAAATGTATATGAAAATGGAGCCATGTGCAGTAATATTGAACATTGAGAATGTGATGCATCGTGATATTGAGTTGAATCGAATCGTTGACATGATAATCGTAATTGAATTGAATCGTGAAACCAGTGAAGATTCACACCCCTATTTTTAAGATGGCAGTACTGACTTACAGAGATTCCAACTATAAACAAAAAGCATAGAAACTGCAATTTTGGTTAAAATGTAAAGTTGTATTTGCACAGCAGAAGAATTAATTAGGAGAAAATGTAGATCAAGAATCGTTTTGGAATCGGATCGTGACTCCCAGAATCGGAATCGGATTGTGAAGTGCCTAAAGATTCCCACCACTACTTTTCAGTAGTTCAATCAAAAATATGATGCAAATCCTACATCTGTGATTCTAATGAGGGTAACTGAACAATTTACAACTTCAGAAGAGTTGTGGTGAGACGTTTGTGTGTGTGCGTGTACTTTCAAACCTGAATGTCCCAACACCACACCAGAATCTTTCTTTGGCCCACAAAAGGCAGGTTTCCATCCAAGTCTGGCAGGGTTTGGGCCGGTCTGGGCATCCCTATAGGCCTTTACATGGCATTATGTATTCATGTTGGGTCTCAGGTGCTCGCTGTGTGTTTTATCCTCGGGCCAAGCTCGGTTCCAAATTTCAATGGCACAGCCAGATGAAAAAACGGCTACTGTAGGTGCGAGCAGAATGATTTCCATGCTTGTAGAGATCTGCTGCTTTGTTCTATGCGATTCAATTACCTCTACCCTAATTAGGAGCCATAGAGAAGACCCAGACTGTGATGGGACTCCACACTGTGGCTCCCGCTGATAAAGTGTGATATCACCATCAGAGCCAGCCAATCCCCAACACCAACCTGTTTGTTTTGAAGTTTAGAATTCAATTTCAAAATAATTTCATTTTTCTGCTCTTACATGTTAAGGCTTTTCAGGGTTAGCCAGAGTTAAGATTTGAAGTGCGGTGACACATTATGAATGACTTTTTGATTCTCGGATTCCCTTGCGCATATTTCCAGCACGTGTCTTTTTTAGAGACAGCAAGCGGACGTATCTTTGCATCTCTGGGCTGATCATATCTTGCAGGGGCCACTGGGCGAACAGAGGATCGTGTGAATGCGAGGTAGCACTGTGCTATATTAGTATTCACTGCTGCAGCTTGAGTTGTGGAGTTTTATTATGACGTCTTAAAGCAGGGATTCCCAAACTTTTTTTTTGTCAGCCGAATGCCTCGGACCTAAAATATTTACTCCCAAGACCTCTAAATTATCAACATGATCAAAACTTTGCTGAGAAACTGTTGTATACAATCTGCTACATGCCTTCTGTCATCTGATTGGCCTTTTAGTATAACTGTAAAAATTACAACATATAGGTGTCTTTTTTTATCTTCACTGTTTACGATAAAGTACATTTAAGAATAACTTTTATATTATTAATAACAGTTCAAGATGAATGCTTACTGGACTAAAGTAACTTAGGTTTATTTGACTGAGTCACAAATGTCAGAGTTTTTTTTCTTTCTGTTTTTATGATTTAATTAATTATTAGCTTTTTATTATGTAGTAACTCACAAACCCTATGTAGTTCCCTTACAAACCCCATTTTGGGAAATCCTGTCTTTCAGTTCACCCAAAAATGAAAATTCTTTTAATAGTTTACTCACCCTCATGTTGTTCCAACCCCATGTGATTGTATTTCTTCCATGGAAAAAACAAAGCAGATGTTCTTTTTCATACAGTGAACATGAATAGTGGCCAGGGTCTTTCAAGCTCAAAAAATGACAAAAAGCTCAAAAAAGGTCCATAATTGTAGTCCATAAGACTCATTCACTATATTTGAAGAACCTTGAATTCATATGATGAGATGACGGTGAATAAATGATGACAGAATTTTCATGTTTGGGTTTGCTTGTGCTTTTCAAGCTTGCAACATGCACTGAATATGTTGCTTTTATCAGTAATTTTTCAAATATTTTGCCAATGCAGTAAATTTAATTCACTGTAGTATTTGTGCTTTTATGCATATATCCAACAGTTCTGTCACACAGAGACAAATTTCTGTTAGCTTAACAACACAGATCAATTTTCCACTGCTAACTGAAAAGCTGCAGTTCGTCAACAGACCATCAAAAAGCGTTTTGTGTAAAAAAGGATCACAAAGCCTGCGGTTTTCATATGACTTTCATTTTCTCTCACAGTCTTTCTATCTCGTAATATATCTGGTCTCATTGATTTTCTCTCTTGGGTTCAAGCGATTCTCTGATGGTGTCAGAGTGCGGCGTCCGGCGCGTTCGGCCCCTCCGAGCATCTGCAAACCGCAGCCAGCGTTCAGCCGTCAGGAGATTGATTGTGACAGACTTTTAAACAGTACACAACTAAATATAGCGGGCTACAGCACTATCAGAAAATGAGCTAGGAGTGCGGGCCTAGTCGTTTAGAAAGTCATTATTCTTATCGTTTGCTGTCTCTGAAATTATTTCAGGTCTCTTCATGCAATGAATGCAGTATAATAAGCCAAACATGTGCAAAGGGCTTGAACTTTGGTAATCGAAGCAGGGCGGTGAAGTAGCCTTTTAAAACATGACTCTGATGCAATGATCCACTGGATTGGGACACATTTCATGAATCTGTTAAATGTCTTTCTTGTGAATATGGTAATCATCCAGTATCCTGGGATTATCTTTTGATTTAACTAGAAGAAAAGTTAGTTTTAATAGCTTTAGGAGTTATTTCTCATAGATCTGACCCTTAAACTGATGCATCCTGATGTAACATAATTTAAACGGATGCATCCTTGATTCACACATAGTAAATCACATGTTTTGATATTTGTGATGAAACCAGGACATTAAGATATTGCCTCAAGGTTTGGATAGATACCAGCATACAATTCTAGTGTCTCATACCATGTAAAAATACTAAGTTGAGATATCAGTGTTTTAATTTAATGTCATTCATTAGTGATGAATCATAATTTTTCTCATTAATGCATTAAAAATAGTAATCTGTAAGTGTAGGTCTGGTAATTCATTTGAATGTCAAATGTAGCCAAATATATGTGGAGCTGTGTAAAAAAAAAATTATTATTTCATATTTGTTGTGATTTAGTTGTAATTAACTTTCCCCATAGAAAGAGTGCAAATTAATTTACTTTTGTTAAATATTGCATCTGAATTTGATTTATAACCAATTACCGTTATAATGTGAAGTCAATTTGTACTGAACTGAAATAAATAAATTAATACTTTTATTCAGCACGGATGCATTAAATTGATTAAAAGTGACAGTAAATACATTTATAATGCTAAGATTTCTATTTCAAATAAATTTAGTTCTTTTGAATTTTCTGTTCATCAAAGAAAAAATGTATCACAGTTTTAACAAAAATATAAAGCATCACAACTGTTTTCAACATCATTATTCAGCACCAAATCAGCATATTGGAATGATTTCTGAAGGATCATGTGACACTAAAGACTGGAGTAAAAATGCTGAAAATCCAGCTTTGCAAATTACATTTGAAAATATATTCAAATAGAAAACAGATATTTTAAATTCTAATAATATTTCACAATATTATGGTTTTTACTGTATTTTTGATCAAATAAATGCAGCCATGGTGAGCTTAACATTTTAAAAATCTTACCGACCACAAACTTTTGAAGGGTAGTATATCATTTTTACAGTGTACCATCACCTTTTTTTGTATTTCTAGAGTCATTTAAAGACATTTAAAGCTGTGGGTGATTGGACACCTTCCCCTCAGCTTTTGTTGTTTTCAGAAACCCGTCTCCCAGCCACTTCTCATCCTCTCAGAGAGAAGTGTCAGGCCTCAGCAGTTCAGAGCGGCTGATATCTCTCTGCCCATCTGCTTTTAGCATATTGAGATGTATTGAGCGAACACGAGGTGCCGCTTCCCTCCGTGAGCCGGTGAAAGACCCGAATGCGATTAGATCATAAAACTGTAGCCTAATTTAAACGCCGGCTCTCCAGCGCTTCACACCGTGTCTATTAGAGAGCTGTGCGCTAATTCTTTTCATGTAGCATGAGTCCTGCAGATGTAGCGCACTATAAAGGAGTCATTTAGCAGTCTTAATGAACAGAGACGGCCGTTTGGGAAGATCAGACAGTGCTCGACGCTGCTCTGTGCAGGAAGAAAGGGCTCTTCACGGAATTTATTGCTTTATTAAAGTGAGCGCCTCGACTGTTACAAACGAACAAAATGACACGTTAAGTGGTGTACTTAGGATGTCAACTTCCCTAACTTGAGAATATATAGTAATTTTGACATGCATGCAAAAGGTTAGTTGTGCTTATAATGGTTTGATATAGAAACTAAAAGTAAGTAAGCTAAATTTTTTAAATTTCCTGAATTTTTTTGACATTTTGGATGGTTGCAAAGTGTTCTGAGTGATTGTACTCATGTTAGCATATGCAGTTGCTATGTTGTTCTAGGTGGTTTGTAGGGCATTGCTAGGTATTATTATTATAATGTATTTTTGAAAATGTTCTAACCCTAAGTATGAATGATAATAAAAGTAGTATGTGCTATATAATACTGAGAGATACACTGCTATTTTCACTGAGATACACTGCTAAGTCTCATATGCTCACCAATGCTGCATTTATTTAATATACAAAAAAAATTAAATATATATACATATATATATGTATATATATATTGTGAAATTTTATTACGATTTAAAATAACTGTTTTTCTATTTTAATATATTTCAAAATGTAGTTTATTTTTCTAAATGGCATTTTTCACAATTATTTGAATAGAAAGTTCGAAAAGTTTGAATAAGAAATCTTTTGTTACTTTATAAATGTATTTACTGTAACGTTTGATCAATTTAATGCAACCTTACTTAAAGTAAAGTAAAAGTATCTTACTGGCCCCAAACTTTTGAAAGGAAGTGTATACAACAAAGTATTGGTGCTAAATGCATTGAATATTAAATATTTTAAATTTTTAGGGAGAGAAAATCTTTTTCAAATGTGGCGGTCTGACCTCCCCCCCTATACAATTTTAGGTGCAAGGAATTCAACCAATGCCCTTGATTGTAGCAAAATCATAATATGCAAATACACCCACAAAAAAAAAAAGGTTCAGCTACAGGCTAAAGTCAAGAAATCATTTAGATTTAAAGAAATAACATTGCACAGAGCAGAGAAAAAAATTAATCATTCAGAAAAATGTCTCCTTTAAGATAGCTGTGTATTACCTGGAGGCATGAAATGTAAATGGAAAATCAACATTGTATCCTGTGATAAGGCGGACAAATTAATAAAGGCATTTTCTATCCTCCGCTCCTGCTGACACCGGTGTTAAAAGTCAGTAGGTCGTGCGAGAGGAACTTTTCTCGCAGATGAAGAGGGTTTCTCAGGTTTGACATCGGCTGAGAAGTGGCAGCGCTCCACACGTGCAGCAGCGGTCATGAGGATATTCAGTCAAGTGGGCCACAGGAAACACTTTCCTGAGGAGAGATTATGTTATGAATACTAGTGTACAGCATACTGTGCAGCATATACTGTATGCTGCCTACTTTTTCACAAAATTATTAAAGGAAACAGTATTTAGTATCCAGCAATACAGCTAAATTTTTGCATGTGCATTTCAGGGAATTCCGGCCAGTTGTCATCTAGGAAATAATTATGATTATTTTGCCTTTCATTCCAGTTTTGTGTAAAAACAAAACAAAACAAAATTCTTGACTTTAGGCGGTCTGATCAAATAATGAGTCCAATAAAATATTATATTGCTTTTAGTTTTGGAAATAGCAGGTCAAGTTGAGTGCATTGCATTGTGGGATACAGTATGCAAATATGAAATTTAGTCTGTACACAAACTGCTTTCTGGAAAACTAGTTTGTGTGGTAGCATTTCATTTTGAGCATAGGCATCGTCTGATATTGCAAAATTAGTGCAAATGCAGTTTTGTATCGCGGCATTCAGTGGCTTTGTTTCAAAATCTTCAGTAGCAAGCATCCTAACTGAAGTAGAGCCTCAAAAGTGACTTGGATTTGGACAATATAGAAATAGTGCTTATGGAAAGAGCACGATTGACTTCAATGGCTTTTGATGTTAGTGTGTTGCTAACAATGTGAACAATGCAATTATGTAATAAGAATAAAAGTGCATACAAATATTAGGACATATAGTGTGTTTTTACTTAATTAAATTATCTTTATCAGTAATATTAATATTAATACAAGTGCTGAATCATATCTTACTGATATTTATTTTCCTTTGACTACCATCTTGGATGGATTTTTTCACTGCAGTGCATTATGGGATTGCCTTTTCCACAAAGGATACATGCTATTCTGTATCAAAATGTGGCCAAAATGAGGTTGACTAAAAATGGATGTAGAAACAGTTTTCACTCAGAAATGCAGTGTATTTTAGAAGGTAGCGTAATTTTGGAGTGTCTTTCACATGTTCCTGATACATGTGCTGTACAAGTGTAAGTGTTCCTGCTTGGCAGCGTCTCACTTACGACAAACTATTTGATTGTGCTGTGCTCTGTGTGTAGGTCCACTAGATGGAGGTCTGGAGGAGGAAGAGGAGGAGTGTATATCAGACGCAAATGACCTTACTGCTAAAGAGGAGTTTTCAGTGGAGGAAAACTTTCCTGCTGACTTTGAACCAGACAACCTCACCTGTGAGGACATGGAGTACTTCTGCGGCAAAGGTCAGATATTCCTGACGCTTCTACTTCCATGTATAGTGCGACCTCTCATGTAGAAGATCTACAAACCAAGGAAGTGTTTAGATATTCATTGCCATGCATATCCTTGTGAAACGAATTGTAGCTTAGCATTCGAAGAAATTCAGTTTTGCTAATTGATTCCCAGCTGAAATCTGACTCGGAGGAGTCTCTGATCACCGGTTTGATGGCAGTTTTAAACCAAAGCTTGAACACACACTGTTTTGGCCGGGCTCGTAGAAGCGTGGGAAAAACTCCAGCATCCTCTGCGTCCAGGTTTGGATAGGCTCCCTTTGATATCCGATTCTCACTATGCACCTGAAAACTGGAGTTTGATCTAGGAAATGGCAACCAGTGTGCTGGCTAACCTTTAGTCATATTCCAGGCAGGATTTACCATGGGGAGCAAAACATACTTGAGCTTTTATCACTTAAAGGCACAGTTCACCCAAAAATAAACATTCTGTCATTGTTTACTCACCTTTATGTTGTTCCAAAACCTGTATTAAACATGATATAATGCATCTTGAGACTTTAAAGCTGCAGTGGAGGGGACACTCTTTTTATGGTGCTTAAATGATGAAAGAATTCAGACACACACTACTATTCAAAAGTCTGAGGTCAGTATTTTTGTAAGGTCAGTAAGAAAGAAAGTAATACTTTTATTCAGCAAAGATGCATTCAGTTAATCAGAAGTGACATTAAAGAAATGTATAGTGTTACAAAAGATTAAAATGTCAATAAATGCTGTTCTGAACTTTCTATTCCTTAAAGAATCCTGAAAAATGTATCACAGTTTCCATAAAAATATTAATAAGCATGACTATTTTTTAGCATAATAAGAAATGTTTCTTGAGCAGCAAATCAGCATATTAGTCTCGAGTAATGATGCTGAAAATTAATTTTTGCATCACAGGAATCAATTACATTTTAAAATATATTAAAAAAAGAAAACATTCATTTTAAATTGTAATCATATTTCACAATAGTACTGTTTTTACTGCAGTTTTGATCAAATAAATGTAGCCTTGGTGAGCATCAGAGACTTCTTTGAAAAACATTAAAATCTTGCTGAAACTAAACTTTTGTAAAATAATGTACACACTCTCTGAAATGTGCCAGGGCTTCATATTTCAGTTCTTTTAAAGTCAGTTTTATTTTTTGGGTCAATTTCTGTCATGGTGTATCAACAGTTTGAAAAGGGTCTTGCAGAACAATTAGGATAACCTAAAGCGTTGACATGTTGATAGTTAGCATTTGGTTTGATAGCACATGCATTTAAGTATGTACAAGAGTACAGCACACTTAAAATGTGTTGGTTAAGCATTTGCATCTGCGTTTACCAGGTGTTTTTGGCCTGATGTTTGTTTTGTGCCAGTTCAGTCAGTTTGTGCCTTTTTTGTGATCTTTCTATTCCTTTTATGTATTGGTCACACCTGACTAATTTGCAGTGTGTTTTAGTTCAAAGTTATGAGGATGTCTGGACCTCCAGAACACATGCAATGTCATCCACCCCTCAAGAGACCCTTCTAGGGATTCCCAATTCTTGCTTTACTGTTCATTGAGAGGAATCCGACTGAGTTTGTGCTTTGAATGTCCCTCTGCCTCAAACAGAAATGTTTTTAAATCACGTTTCTTTTAAAACCCACATTGCCCAGAGGGATTTCATACAAGGTTTGTCTTTGAGGAGTAGAATCTTTTTATGTCTTACACAAGGTGGTCTCTGTTTTAATGATTTTCCTTTTGTTCTACCCGTAAAGGTGTAACAGGCGTAACCTTAGAACTAATGGCAGTTTGGTAATATTTGGTTTCGGGGTCAAATGAAAATCTTCATATGTGCTTTTATTTCCCCCTGATCCTCTGCTCAATTAGATCTCTTTAAAGCGCATTTAGCCCAGCGTCTGAGTGGCTTAAATTCACTCCACTTATGCAGAAGTGCTATGAATTGAAGTCAAACGCAATCCTGGTGGCATTAAACGGTTTATGTGTGTTATTCCTCAGCTATAGGACGGCAGAGAGGGTTCTCTTGATTAAGTAAACCCTCTCAAATGACATGGCGGGCTGTAATTAGCCAGAGCGGAATCAAACGTCGGAGCTTTAAAAAGCAGTCACTCATCCCTGGGCCTTTATCTGTTCTGGAGAATAAGGTCTCCTGTTTGAAGTTCCTCGCTGGCAGGCGGTTGCTCCACGGCTGGCTCGTAGTTCAGTGGTCGTGTATCTTTGTCGGCATTTGCCGACAACTTGTCAGGAGAACCTAAAACCTCCATTAAATGTTTCATCCTATAATAGGTATTAAAAAGCTGTCTGAACAAAAAGAGGAATCGCCCGTCTTCATTAACTCACCAAGTCCTTATTAACTTTGATCGGACGACGGTGAAGTAGCAAAGAAGCTTAAATTCACAGAGGTCAGGCGGATGCACACCAACAAAGTCTCACCCATTTGCTTTAGTCTGAATCTGTTGCACCTTGTAGCTCATGGTTTGAAATGGAATTAACCAGAATTGTTAAGAGAAATCAGAATTGGTAAATGCCTTACGATTCCCATGCCTAGTCATATGGGCTGAAGATCCAGACATCGTTCAGCCCATACGAATAGGGATGGGAATCATAAGGTATTATTCCTAGCATTTAAGATTCCATTGGTGATTATTTTGAGAAATAAACTAAAGAGTCTGTTTTTTGATGGCTTTGCTAAAACTAAGACCACCAGTGGTCCAAACTTTCAACTCGTTTATTTCCGAGATGCTTTAGTAATCTTCCCGTCGTCATATGCGAGGGGTTTGCGTCAGATTTCTCAAGCTCCCTATCAGCTGCAATTCGGCTTTAATTTCAGCTCGAATTCTTCGGACAAGTTCCCATTCTCTTCCCGTTAACGCACAGTACAAGCTCATCAGGTGTATTTATTTCCCCCTGATCCTCTGCTCAATTAGATCTCTTTAAAGCGCATTTAGCCCAGCGTCTGAGTGGCTTAAATTCACTCCACTTATGCAGAAGTGCTATGAATTGAAGTCAAACGCAATCCTGGTGGCATTAAACGGTTTATGTGTGTTATTCCTCAGCTATAGGACGGCAGAGAGGGTTCTCTTGATTAAGTAAACCCTCTCAAATGACATGGCGGGCTGTAATTAGCCAGAGCGGAATCAAACGTCGGAGCTTTAAAAAGCAGTCACTCATCCCTGGGCCTTTATCTGTTCTGGAGAATAAGGTCTCCTGTTTGAAGTTCCTCGCTGGCAGGCGGTTGCTCCACGGCTGGCTCGTAGTTCAGTGGTCGTGTATCTTTGTCGGCATTTGCCGACAACTTGTCAGGAGAACCTAAAACCTCCATTAAATGTTTCATCCTATAATAGGTATTAAAAAGCTGTCTGAACAAAAAGAGGAATCGCCCGTCTTCATTAACTCACCAAGTCCTTATTAACTTTGATCGGACGACGGTGAAGTAGCAAAGAAGCTTAAATTCACAGAGGTCAGGCGGATGCACACCAACAAAGTCTCACCCATTTGCTTTAGTCTGAATCTGTTGCACCTTGTAGCTCATGGTTTGAAATGGAATTAACCAGAATTGTTAAGAGAAATCAGAATTGGTAAATGCCTTACGATTCCCATGCCTAGTCATATGGGCTGAAGATCCAGACATCGTTCAGCCCATACGAATAGGGATGGGAATCATAAGGTATTATTCCTAGCATTTAAGATTCCATTGGTGATTATTTTGAGAAATAAACTAAAGAATCTGTTAATAAGAATAATTCGCTTGGAAATTGGACAACACTGGTCGCACTATATGTTTTTACAGCAAGAACGGGCATGTAATGAAAATATTTAGATTTCGGTATGTTTTTTTAATTGAACCTGACAAGAACCACTTTTTCACAAGTACTTGATTCACTTAAAAGAATTGGCTAATAAGAGTCAATTGTTCAGTAATCGGATTACACTTGTTGCTCTGTCCTGTATGTTCCTACTGCATTAGCAGCGTATTGCCCATTGAAGAACCAGTTCATAATGAAAATACATTAATTTCAGTTTTAAAAAAAATCAAACTGTATAAGAATTGGTTCTTATTCATAAGTACTTGATTCGCTATAAAGAAGTGGCTCGTAAGAGGCATTTTTTCAGTAATTGGATTACACTTGGTGTGCTGTACTGTATGTTTCTACGATGTTCCTTCTGCATTAGCAGCATGTTGCACATTCGAGCGCCATTACATCATGAAATATGTTAATGTCTGAATCTGTTAATAAGAATAATTCGCTTGGAAATTGGACAACACTGGTCGCACTATATGTTTTTACAGCAAGAACGGGCATGTAATGAAAATATTTTGATTTCGGTATGTTTTTTTAATTGAACCTGACAAGAACCACTTATTCACAAGTACTTGATTCACTTAAAAGAATTGGCTAATAAGAGTCAATTGTTCAGTAATCGGATTACACTTGTTGCTCTGTCCTGTATGTTCCTACTGCATTAGCAGCGTATTGCCCATTGAAGAACCAGTTCATAATGAAAATACATTAATTTCAGTTTTAAAAAAAATCAAACTGTATAAGAATTGGTTCTTATTCATAAGTACTTGATTCGCTATAAAGAAGTGGCTCATAAGAGTCATTTGATCATTAATCAGATTACACTTATTGCACTGTCCTGTATGTTTCTACAATGTTCTGTTCACCTTGCTATATTCAAGAACTGTTACTTCATTAAGAAATAATTAGATTTCTGTATTTCTGTAATACTGTAATTGAACATATGTACTTACAGTATCTGTAACTGTTCAACACACTATAGCTTGGACGTTCAATGTCCAACACCAATATCTCTACAGTGATACACTCTAAAGACATAAAAAAAATCTAACTGTATAAGAATTGGTTCTTATTCATAAGTACTTGATTCGCTATAAAGAAGTGGCTCGTAAGAGTCATTTGTTCAGTAATTGGATTACACTTGGTGTGCTGTACTGTATGTTTCTACGATGTTCCTTCTGCATTAGCAGCATGTTGCACATTCGAGCGCCATTACATCATGAAATATGTTAATGTCTTTATTTCATTTAATCTAACTGGAAAAGAATTGGTTCTTATTCTTAAGTATTTGATTCGCTATAAAGAAGTGGCTCATAAGAGTCATTTGATCATTAATCAGATTACACTTATTGCACTGTCCTGTATGTTTCTACAATGTTCTGTTCACCTTGCTATATTCAAGAACTGTTACTTCATTAAGAAATAATTAGATTTCTGTATTTCTGTAATACTGTAATTGAACATATGTACTTACAGTATCTGTAACTGTTCAACACACTATAGCTTGGACGTTCAATGTCCAACACCAATATCTCTACAGTGATACACTCTAAAGACATCATTGTGAAAAACCACACACAAAAAAATAACAGTGTGGCTTATAACAGTAAGCGTTCACAAGAACCATCATGCATTATGATCAGTAAATCTTTTTGAAGCGTTGACTCTTTGCACATCACTCTTTCCAATTCCCAGAAGCCTCTGTGGAACCAAATACCCTGAAACAGCAGAGGGCTTCCTCTCTGTGGCGACCCTAAACTGTTTGGAGAGGGTCTCGGCTTCAGTGGCATCATTGCACACTCATGTACCATGAAATGATTGAGACACTTCCGTCAATGGCTTCATACGAAATGGTTTCGAAACAGCAGAGCGCACTGTGAAATGAAGTCCCTGCCGATGAATAGTCTGGCTCACAAACGTGAATAAACATGAAACCTGAGGCCTGAGATGGGCCTCCTTATTTGAAAGACTAGATGGAGGGAAATAAAGAGAAAAAAGGCACCCCTGATTGTCCAGAGAGACAACCTTGTTGTCTCCTTGACAATTGAAGCAGCCCCCCTCCAAACAACTTCCTTTTCACGGTCAATTTCACATTTATGGGCGCTGTGCTTGTGAACAAGTTTCAAACTGAAATTTACAAGCCGCTGTCACACTCGCTGCTATAATTGTGAGAATGGTGGTGTTATATATTTTTTTTTTTACTTTTACAGAATTTGTTAAATTTGACCTTGCTTCCGAGTTTTTCCGTTCTTGTAAATGTTTCTTTTGGGAGCAGTTGAGTTGGAGTCACACAGAGTGGTATGTGTTTTTGTTTTTTTACGGTGTGAACTGAATTGTTGAAGTCTTTAAACCAATAGCGAATGTTGGCCTTGCTAGCGACAATACAGCGCATGATCTCAAGAAAGCTGCAGCATAAATATGTTCAATATGAATGAATTGATCTTAATGACAGCATTGAGATTCCATTCTGGTCTGATCGTATCACCGCAGAGAAAGACTTGAATAATTATGAGTAATTTTAGCCTGTAGCAAGGTGCCACTTATGAACAAATCCTTTGAATCCGGGCAGCCTCACGACGCGAGCCAGTAAACAGTGCGCAGTAGAATTAATTACGCTCTTCTATGTGCTGCTTCCTCACTAATCGGGATCTTCGGCTGCAGAAAGATCTATTCAATACATTTCTCCCATCGCTGATGGTAGAGTGAGAAGAATATGGGAAAATGCTCATTTGCGCAGCGATAAGATGAAAGACACATCCCTTTAGCCCCGTTTGACTCTGTGCAGGAAATCATTCATTAATGTTTGTTAAGTATGACAATCTAGCCAGGCCAGATCTACATACTCCAGACGGCAACGCATGGAGAGATAACGCAGGCCAGCAGCAGCCAGAAGAGAGCACAGCCAGTTCCTGTAATGATGGGGAATTTATGGGCCTTTAAAGAGATAGTGCCAAGGCCTTCCACTAATCACACACTCCACCGGGGTGCTGGGTGGAATTTCATTGGGTTATTTTCCTTTTTTCTTGTCCGTACTAGAGGCATTTGTATATATATATATATATATATATATGTATATATATATATATATATATTTGTAATCAGCTTCTGAAAGCTGCATGCTAATGCTGATTATTGAATGGAAAAGTGAAACTGCAGACTTTGTTTGAGTATTTGTTGTACAGCTGTCTCTAGTTTTACAGGGAAATCTGCTTATTTAACAGCAATTCACTTTATAAAGTCCTCAATTACCACTGCTTTAAATGGAGGGGAAATATTGGCTTCCTAAGTGGCCACCCATCATCAAGCATAACAAAATTAGCACTTTATCTTCAAAACACACAGGATACATAATTCAAAAGTTCCCATTATTAGAAAACAATTCAACGAGGCAATTTCGGTCATGTAATAGCTAGAGACATTTTTCTGTTTTTGCTCACACTAAAGAAGTCTTTCGCTTTATTAAACATACAGTACACACAGAGGGAACAAATATGGGTAAATTACTAACAACAGACACTTCCAGGTTTATTGGAAAATAATTTTGGTGCTCTTGATAAACGGATACCCAAAACCCTCACAGAAAGCACTGTGAGGGTAACATGGTACATTAATAGCATCAGATACTTTGATATATACAGTACCATGGTACTTAAAGTGAGCATAAAATGCTCTCCATAACTCATTTTACTTCATAATCTGATGTTTTCTTGGAATAAAACAGGATGTTCAATGACAAAACAAATTGAGTAGATCCTTTGGGAATTGATTGGATTGTGAAATGTGAGTGTTATGAACCAGAATGGAGGAGAAATAAAACGTAAAAATTGAAAAAGAAGAGGTATGCATGGCGTCCGCCAAAACAATGAAAAAGTTGTTTCATTGTGCTAAAATCATTTTTATTTGTTTGTTTAGATGAATGTGCACTGCAAATTTGATTTAATGTTATTTTTTTATGATTTCTATATCTATATTCCAAGTTTGGTGAAAAAATATTATATTACCATTGTAACATGTCAAAATGTCGAAAAAACAAACAAACAAACAATCATGGTAGCATATATGTGGTGCAAAATATTATGTGCAGGGAAGTGACCAGTGAAAAAGTTATTTTCAGTTAGAGCTATTCTTTTAGCCATTTAGAATAAGGTTTTTTTAAGCATACTGAATGCTTTTTTGCATTTCCCACAGTGCACAGATATTGTGTTATATGTGAATCTTTCTGTGGACTTCTTTGTGTATGGGGTCATTCACAATCTAGACTATATATTTGCCTTTTTGATCTTTCTGTCACTCTCTCTCAGTTTGTCGGGATTAGAAAGCTCAGATCTCCTTAAAATCACCCTCGCCAGATTGACATTTTCAAGGGCTTCCTTGGTAGAACAATGCTGAGAGGAAGAGAAAAGCCAATATGACTTTGTGTCTACCTTGCTGCAGGAGCTGCTTGTGTAAATTGCCTATAAGCTTATTGACCCGCATGCATGTCACTGCCATTACACAGAACAGAGTAGCTGCATTCTGATTGGCTGATATCTCACTAACTCTATCCTAATGTCTGACATATGCATGCATGGTTTAATGCACACATGTAAACAAGATCTTGGCACCCAGATCAATCTCTTGCCATTCTCTTTTTCTTTTTTAGACCAGTGAGCAGAAGGGCTGTAAACCTTATGTCTGTCCCACCTCATTTGACACAGATTTAAACTCTGTTTGAAACCATAGTGAGCTGCCACACTGTCCACTGTCTACAAAGACAGCTACCTTCCTAGGCAGCACCCTAATTGTCAAAAGTGACTGATTTGAAATGCTTTTCACAAGCAGCAATTCATTCAATGGTCATTCACACACATCACACAAAAGGCTTGGCAAGCACATAGTTAATTCCAATTCGATTATAGACATTAGCATGCTGCTGAGCTAATGACTCACTGCTCTAATATGTGACCCTGGACCACAAAAGTCTTAAGTCGCTGGGATATATTTGTAGCAATAGCCAAAAATACATTGTATGGGTCAAAATTATTGATTTTTCTTTTATGCCAAAAATCATTAGGGCATTCATTAGTAACGATAAAGATATTTTGTAAATTTCCTACTGTAAATATATCAAAACTTAAGTTTTGATTATGCATAGCTAAGAACTTCATTTGGACAACTTTAAAGGCGATTTTCTCAATATTTAGATTTTTTTTTGCATCCTCAGATTCCAGATTTTCAAATAGTTTTATCTCGGCCAAATATTGTCCTATCCTAACAAACCATACATCAATGGAAAGCTTATTTATTTAGCTTTGAGATTCGAAATTGAAAAAATATACCCTTATGACTGGTTTTGTTGTCCTGTGTCACATATAGCATGCATAAATATTGGATTAAATCTTGTATTTTAATCTAATATCTAAATTAGTTAGTTCTCACAATAAAGATGGTTTCAGTTGTGTTTTAAAGAGTTATATACTATTTATGTATTTAAAAAAAAATAATTTTAATAGTCCTTTTTTGTATTCTAATCTAGTTTATACTTTAATCTTGGCATTGTGTACTATGAATATTGCTGGTTCTTATGATAAATTGCTTGTGATACTACATATGTGTAAGTTGCTTTGGATAAAAGTATCTGCTAAATGAATAAATGTAAAGGAATGATTGGAGTTTTTAAAGGATAGCGAATATGAAACTGTGTGACCAATGAAGTATGGAATTGATCTTGTGGACTTTAAAAAAAAAATAAAAAATCTTTATGAATGCATGTATTTTTCCAGCCATATAAAAAAACTACAGTGTAATGTCCATTTATGCCATACTATACATTAGTTGAATAAATTAATTCATTCTTTCTCATTCTGAACAATTGTGACTATTACTTCTAAATTAAAAATGAATGTCAAATACACAGTAAATTATATTTTGATATAATATTATAATTTAAAAACAAAAAGCTTGTCATTTATTTTTTGAGCCAATAAATCCAGCCTTTGTGAGCAACAACAACAAAAAAAAAACTTACAGAACCCATTTTTCTCTTGAATAAATTGCCTCTACTTATATTATTCTGATTTGTAAGTCACTTTGGATTAAAGTGTCTGCTAAATTGAATAAATCTAGAATTGGTGATGTTGGAGGTGAATATCTGGTTAATTTCTGACCCTGTTATTTATCTGCCTGCTGAGAAGCAAGATGGATATTTATATAAAATGCATGCAAGAGAGACAAAGAAACATGGAGGAATGCAAAAATACCGGCAAGATATTTCTTAAGTAAGAAATAAATTATATGCGATTTAAAAAAAAAACATCAGAACTATATTCTGTTGCATGTCAGTTTTCTTTATTTGTTGCACTGTACCTGCTTGGCACAATGTTTTCCCGGCAGATTCCCTCCATGTTCCTGAAAGAAACTTCATCAAGCGGCTGTGACACTTGTTCCCTGTAAGGTTGCCTGGGCGATTGTGTTTAAAATGCATTGCAAATGGTGTTAGATAGAAGGCAGAAAATCCTTAATCACTGCTTAATTAACAAATCATCTTGTAGCTTCATTTCCTGAGCGGTAATTAAACAGTTCCAAGTCGTTTCGTTACAGGGCTTAACATGTTCGCCAGAGATCAAGGTAGAGCCTTTAATGTTATCTCACTGCCTTCCCAAACTCGCTACACTGGAAAGGAACTGTTGATATTGCCTTTTGTTATCCTTATGGTAATGCTCAATGAGTATGCTAAGGAGCTTCTCAAGTCCTGACAATACAAATAGTGAGGCACTTTTTAGTGGGAGAGTGAGGAGGACAGATTAAATAAAAAAAGCTGAGCCCTAGCAGGAACTTCCATGCAGGAAAATAGGTCAGAATGACCTCATGTGCAGTAAGTAGGGCAGCGCGGCCCTCTCCTCTCACCCGGGTGTGCAGAGGCAAGCAAGAAGCTGCGATCCTTTTGGCCATGTTTACTGCCTGCCTTTGAAGTGAACCATGTCTTAACTGGCTTAAACACACCGTGGCGAGAGAATTTGATCTTTAGATTAACCCATCCGGATAGACCAGTGTGTGTTTGAGGACCATGGTGAAGGCCGTTCCGCAGCATTAGAGGGTCGCTGAGAGTGTGACTCCAATGTGCTTTGTGCGACAAAATCTATCTGTCTGTCTATCTATCTATCTATCTATCTATCTATAAATCACAAATATATGATTGATTTATTGTGTTTTTAGGGGAAGAAAACGGCAACAGAGAAATAGGAGAGACAGAGATGGAAACAGACAGTGAGAAGACCAGACACCCCCCTCTGGAGCCAGAGGAATGGGACGGTCCAAGTAAGTGCATCATCTGATCTTGTTAACGTGCATGTGTTTGTTATATAACAATGCATTTTGACTATATTTCGCATAATTGGGACTTTATATCTCCAATTCTCACTTAACATTCATTAACTGAACAGACAATATATTGTCTGACTAATTATTATTCCCTTTTTCAAATTGACAGTGATGGACAAGAAAGACAAATTTTGTGACATTGGCAACAGCAACTTCTAAACCAAAAAGTAATGGGCTTTTGGTCCAAATCGGTTGACTTTGAGGTCATCTGTATGTTAGTGTACTCCCAAACATTGACAAAATTAAGTTTTAACCGGTGATATTTTAATATTATTAAAATACTATTACAGTTTTTATTAAATTAGTTTTTATTTTTGTATTTTCCATATTCAATTGATTATTTCAAGCAACTTTTTTTAAATGGTTTTAGTTCTAGTTCATGTTAACTATAATAACCCTGCTTTTAACAGATATACATGTTAAAAAGTTTCGAATTAATTTTTCAAATTCTGGTAAAAAAAACTTACCAAATACAGTATATCGATGAATCATCTTGCATCCAAATTTTTGTCCAATCATACACTCTTTAGAATGAGAATGTCCCTCCCCTAATACAATGTCCTTCTGACTAGCATTATCAAGTAGTGAAACTAAAGTCTATTGATTATGTAAAAATGATGTCATGTCACTTTGATGTCATGTCACAATTGTGAAAATGCTTGTAAACAAGAATTTAAATCATAAGTACAATATTAAAAATAAAGTTTCCAAAAGAAGGGGTTTGCATTGATGCCATAGAGGAACCATTTGTGACCCTGGACCACAAAACCAGCCTTAAGTCGCTGGGGTATATTTGTAGCAATAGCCAAAAATAAATTTTATGGGTCAAAATTATAGATTTTTCTTTTATGCCAAAAATCATTAGGATATTAAGTTAAGATCATGTGCCATGAAGATATTTAGTAAATTTCCTACTGTAAATATATTCAAACTTAATTTTTGTTTGGTAATATGCATTGCTAAGAACTTCATTTGGACAACTTTAAAGGCAATTTTCTCAATATTTTGATTATTTTGCACCCTCAGATTCCAGATTTTCAAATAGTTGTATTGCTTTTGATATCTCAGTAAATGGCTGCTCACTGCTCCGGGTGTGTGTTCACGGTTTGTGTGTGTTCACTGCTGTGTGTGTGCACTTAGGATGGGTAAATGCAGAGCACTAATTCCGAGTATGGGTCACCATACTTGGCCACATGTCACGTCACTTTCACTTTCACTTTCAAATATTGTCAGAATCAGAATCAGAATGAGTTTTTATTGCCAGGTATGTTTACACATACGAGGAATTTGTTTTCATGACAGAAGCTCCACAGTGTAACAGAAAGTGGATTGTCCTATCCTAACAAACCATACATCAATGGAAAGCTTATTTATGAATAAGTATAAATCTTCATTTACCCTTATGACTGGTTTTGTGGTCCAGGGTCACATTTTGGGTTCCATCAAAAAACTTTTGAGTGAATTAGTTCCTATTTTTAATGTAAAGAACATTTTAAGAGCATAAAGAACCTTTTGTGAAGTTGAAAGATTCCTTGGATGTTAAATGGAACCATCAATGTTGACCTTAATTTTAAAGAGTGTAGGTTCTAAATAGATTAGTTGTTTATTAGACATTTAAGTATTTCTGAGAAAAGTCACAAGAATGAGAAATAAAGACAAAATGAATCAATAATTTAACACCAAGTAGCTCGTAGCTTTTGTTTTTGATTGTTGGGCCTTCTTGGGCTTGAGCTTGGGCGCCCTTTGGCCTGGTCCATAGTCCATCGTGGATTGGTGATCATCTCCTAGAAACTTTCTACACCACAAAAGCTTTCTGATTTTATATGCTGGAGAACAGAAGAGGACAAACCAGTGCACAGTGCCCCTCTGATATGATACTCAGTCCTGAAGGTCCAATCCAACACGCGATCATTCCTGGCCCTCCTTTAACCGTTTAGCCCATTAGCTAGCGGCCAGTAATCACTTGTAAGCGGCTCATTATGACAAGTTTTAAATGAATCCATCTGGGATCAGGGGATTTCAGACGCTCAATAGCAGGACATCTAAAGATATCCTTGACAAGGCCACTCGACAGAGGTAAAACTCTCGGCTGCTTCTGAAGACTTAATGAGCTCTTGAATTATGAAGAGCGTATTTTATCTAACTTATGTTGAATTGTGATGTGGTGATCTGCTTTTGATCACAGTATCATTGTATTAACATACAAAGCAGTGACCGTGTTACTAAGGAAAGAAGGCAAAATGGTGCACAGTAGCATTTACTAACCTTTTCGAGCTTGGTTTTTAGCATGCTATCTACTCAGTATTCTATGGTTGTAAGTGCATGATGCAACTGCTAATATATTTTATGAAATGAGGAGATTATTATATAATCTGTAATCTGACGTGTTTTGCATCTGCCGATAATTAGTGTTTTGGTGTTCTCATGAGATGTACAATTCCTATACAGTGCATGAAAGAAATTCTGTCATCATTTATTTACTTTCTTGTTGCTCCAAACCCGTTTCTTTCACAGAAGATGTTAGACTGTCTGAATGTCTGAGCTTTTTTTTATATACAATAAAGCATACAGTGACCAGGTGCCATCAAGCTAAAAACAAAATCACATTAAATTACAATAAAAGCACTGTAAAAATAGTCCATATTATTCACGTTATTTTCTGCTGAAGCCTAACTGAAGTCTGAAGCCATCCAGTAGTTTTGTTTGAAGAAAACTCTCAAAATAAATAAATAATTTTGACTTTTTAATCATTTATTTATTTAAATGTGATCAAGTTGATTTGAGAACTACATTGGAGAAGACTTTCTGTTTAAATGATTACTTAAATAATTACTGATTACTAATTATTATTACTTAAATGATTACTTAACATTCACCTCAGGAAACTTGCAATATATCACTTAAGTCGTATGTACTAAATGCACTATATTCTTTCATTATATGGAAAAAAGCAGCATGGATATTCTGCAGATGTTCTCCTTTTATGCTCTACAGAAGAAAGGAAGTCATACAGATTTGGAATTATATGAGGGTGAGAAAATAATGACAGAATTTTCATTTTTTGGATAAACCATCCCTTCAAGCTTCAGCAAAAAGCACACAACAGATGTAAAAACAGATATCTTTTCTTTTTCCAAGAATCTCGCCTTACCATGCAGATTTTCCCTCGCCGTCTCTCAGGAAAAAAAACTGTTTTATCTGTCTTTTTGCACTTCTTAAGAGTCACTTCATCAAAGTGATGGATAATACATCCAACAAGATAGCAACGGCAGCAATTACTGTTCAGCCGTGGCATCACATCGCAGAATACACAAAATATGATTCCCCTTTTAATGCATATGACCTCCAGAATTTATTGCAGGTACGTACATTTATAAGAAAGTGGATTTTGGCAAGTTGGCACCGGTGAGCCCCCTGGGGTGTGTATTTTATACTGACAGCAAATCAGAGTTATCAGCACCTATCAGATAATGCATTTATCATTAAATTTCACATTTGCATTTCAATCTGGAAAGGAAATGAGCATTGGCGGCGTAAGATAAGAGCGGTAGGGACGACGGTAATAAACGGTCCCTGTGATCAGGCAGCCAGCAGGGCTGAGGGGGTCAGTCACACAACGATGGGGGCAAGCGCATACAAAAAGAGGCATCATAGACCAGTTAAGGCTTTCCGGAAAAAAATGCTGAGCTTTAAACTCCTGCTTAAAAAAAAATAGGAGGCGGTTTGGAGGGGGGCTAATCAGCCCAATGTCTCTCTGATCATCCATTCTGTAATGCTGAGAGAGAGACAATTCGCTCCCTGTTTGTTTTGAATGAATGATTTTTGCTGGTTGTGTCGCTCATCTGTGTAAGTATCACACAATGAAACATGTTCCATTACAACACTAGAATTTTACATTTTCTAATGGAAATGTGAGTGGTGCTTGAGGTCTCCAGATATGGCTCGAGTGCAAGTCTGTGGGATTCTTTTCGCCTGTTTTATCGCCTGCTAGGTGAAAATTGTAAATCTGATCTCTTAGAAAAAGAAACATACAAAAAGCTGCAAGATTTCTGGTGTCATTCAGGTTTGGACATAAATGGAGCCGGGCGTGTTACATGCTGAAGTTCAATATTTTATATTAGAGATTTGTTGCTAAGTATCAAAATGCTTAGTATAAGCACGCTTGCCTTAGCAAACGCTGCGAACTAGTCTGAAATCAGTCGAGAAGTTGGTGTTATAGTTTCAGTTTGTTTAGTGATGCATGATACTGTGCATTTACAGTTATGATCCAATTACGATCAGACATTTTTTCATTATTACTTATCACCATGCATAGCATATTTCGGTGTGCAAGCACATTTTTTCTCTATTTCTGCATTTATTTATTTTTACTTTTGTCATCACCTAACTCTCACTTAATCAAACGTCCCTCATTTCCTTTTTACACTTAAGTCCCTTGGGGTCAAAATGACCCCAAACATTGAAAGAGTAATTGTGAAAAATATATAAATTTTTAATCATACAAATAATATATAATTGTTTTTGTTTACTTCTCATCTATACATTAATGCTGTGTTTTGGGAGATATGAAGTACTTTTGTACCTATTTACCACAAAATTCCTGAACTGCACCATTAGCTTGCATGTGAAATATTAATTTCCTATGAAACAAATCACTTAAAGGATGACCTAAATTTAATTTAAGTTGCTTCTGGATATTGATCTAGGTGTTAGGTGTAGAATTCTGCCATCTGCTGGTTAGAAATAAACCTAAAAGGATTACAGTTTAGGAAATAAATTGTTTTGACCAGCAGAGGGCCATAGAGAGCCATTCATTTTAATATTCTTTTAAATGGTATATTTTTTTGTGGTATTTGACGCATTTTGAAATGTCTGTTTTCAAAAAATGCCACAGAAATTTGACAGAAAAATGCCACATAAGACACACCTAAAGGACAAGACATAGAGTCAGATTATAGTTGCATATTATTGATTTTAATTACGTTTTCTCGACTGGATAACCAGTCTCACTAGTAAAGTTTTGATGGATGAAGACTGCAATCAAGGTAAAGACGATTGCGGTGGCGTACAGGAGTCGTATAGTAAGCACGCGTGAGTCCGTTATAATAATGCGTGTATGAGTGCTCTTGACGCACTGATCGCACATTGTATTTATGCACAGGCACAGACATTTCTGTACATTCACGTTGTTTCCACACACATTCACGATAATGTTTTGATTTGTCATGTTTATGTTGCTGTGTTTAGTTATACTGAATGGATCCGTGTACTGTAGTAGATATATGCAGTCAGCAGGCGGATGGTTTAGTTTTTTTTGGCATCTCCATGCGGTCCTGTTCGGTATCGCAACTTGGCTTCTCTAAAATGTGAAAAAGCTCTTTGCTGTTGCACTGTACACATACTATAAAATTCTGACTTTTTTTTCTTTCATATGCTTATATGGGCTCCTTATATCATTTGGTTGTTTGGTGTCCTTTTGGAGTTTCTAAGTGTCCTTTTTTGGAAAGACATCTAAATTTATCTTGACAAAAGCTTGCAAAAAATATAGATTTTTGAGAATCACCCTTCAATCTTTTGGTTTACTTTGCTGGATATAGCAAATGATGACAAAATAAACATTTGAAACAAGATAATGGTCTATGCTTAATTTCATGAAGTGTGCGATTAATCGCGATTAATCACAGAAAAGGATGTGATTAATCCGATTAAAAATTGTAATCGATTCACAGCCCTAATATATATATATATATATATATATATATATTAGGGCTTTTATCTTTTAATCACCATAAAAGAACCATGAACGTAGTCCATATGAATCGTGTGCTATATTCCGGGTCTTCTGAAGTCATATGATAGCTTTGTATGAGGATCAGACTGACATTTAAGATGTTATTCACTGAAAATCTTGCCTCTAGCTCTCAAATCTCATTCGAGCCACATGAGGGTGAGTAGATAATGACAGAATTTTCATTTTTGCCTGAACTATCCCTTTTAATCTAGTTTGTCAGATTCATCTCACTGCTGAATTCCATATTTACCTCCCACCATGATCTCTCTGATAGCGACGGTTGCTAATGCTGCTGATAATCTTGTTACATTACACAGATACAATCTATTCTACATGCCCCATTCGCTCCTCACAGAGACATTACTGTCAAACTCCGGCAGGAATGTGGATTTCTGGCAAAATAGAATGCAAATGAGAAAATCACCCAACAGGAAACAACCCTCTCAGAATACAGGATATGACATCGCTCACGCAGCTGCCTCACTGTCTCTCAGGGAGCTGTACAGTGGACATTAATCTCCGCACGTAATAACCGCATTCACTTTCACGTCATGTCTTCTTCTGAAAGGCCATTTCCACCCTTTCATTCCTCCCATTGTGTTGGAAAAGTCAGATGGGCATGTTATAATTTAAATAAAGATGGGAATCACACCATCAAATATGAACCTCTCAAATGACATGACTTCCTGTTCGCAGCGATTAAAAGCTAATTTATTTACTTTAAGAGACTACCTTGTTATCACTTTATTTATTTTATTTTTTACTACTTTTTTAATGCTCAAATCTGGATTTGTTATTGCCCGGCTTAAGTGAAAATGCATGATTACGATTGGAAACAGATCATTTTTAATTGTTCAGTGCGAATAGGATATTTAATAGAGAATACATCAAAAGAAGGACAGTATCTTAATGAAGAGACTCGCACAGGTTGCCTCCTGCTTTAAGAATCTTTTACAACCAATTCCAAGACTAGCTTTAGGTGTAAAAATGGCAGAAGTTCACAAGCTTCAATGTTAAAAGGGTCACAAATCAGTGGTATTTTACGTGGTGCCTGACCTGACCTGACCAGTGTTATTTTAGTGTCATTGAGATGCTATTATAGTTTTTATTATTATTTTGAATTATATATACAGTATGTGTATATATATATATATATATATATATATATATATATATATATATATATATATATATATATATATATATATATATATATATATATATATATATATATATATATATATATATATATATATATATATATATATATATATATATATATATATATATATATTAGTTTTATGGTTATTTCATTATTTTTGTTTTAGTTTTGCTTATTTTACTGCATCAAGATAAACTAAATGGAAATAGCTGAAATAAAATCAATTTTAGGTTTTTTATATTTGTTTTATTTCATGTTAAATCATGAAGCATTACTATAATTACTAACATTTTGTGATGCTTATAAGTCATTACTAATGAAAATAGGAAAGCTAACTAAATAATATGTTTGTGAATTAATGGTTTAGGTGAATGAATGATTCTCATTCATGCCCATGCACTGACTCAGATTTTTCATCTCTTCTTTTTAAAGCGTGTTTTCCATTGTTTGATCCTACTGAACAAGTCAGTGCTTTGAGTCTGAACCAGACACATTTGTGAATTACTTAGAGTGTATGATTCATTGCCTCATTCAGAACACAGAAAAAGACCGTTTTCATCACCTACTACAGTAATGATACAACAAGCAGAAGAGGCACTGATCTAATCAGTGAACAAATCCAAAGTTTCAAAACACTTGGATGGATCAAAATGGTCAAAGGGAGGTTGAGAAATGGTCACAAAAATCTAAATTATGATCATTCTTGGCACAAGATTTTGAACAAAACTAAACAAAACAAAAAAAAACTATTATTTGATCCCTATAAGCACTTCAGTTCCACAAAGTTCACTTATAACTTCCTTCTAGTCCATAAGCATGTTCAGTGAAGGCAGGAGAGCATCCTTGAGATTAAAGGAACATCCAGTCTCCACTCATTAAGGCAATGTTCTGTTATCTGCTCCTCTATCTCCTTCATTCTCTCTCATCTTGGGCTTCTATATATTAGTGGTAATAGCCTGTACAGCTATTTTGTTAATTATCATGGACGTCTTTGATACATATCTTGACACGCTCCTCGAGGCATAAAGAAAGTGCATGTGCGGGAGCAGAAAGGGAAGGAAGCTTTTAAGCATTAATGAACTTCTTTTTTGTACTTATCACTATGTCTGCCCTCAAATAGAAGCCTTTAACTTTCACTTAAAGGAGTTATATTGAGGAAAGCAAGACATATTGGTCTCTCTTGTATTAAAGTTTATATATATATATATATATATATACAGTGGGGAAAAAGTATTTAGTCAGCCACCAATTGTGCAAGTTCTCCCCAGAACCTCTTATGTGGTCAGGTTTGCTTAGAATTATATACAGGTGCATCTCAATAAATTAGAATGTCGTGGATTTATTTC
>NW_015505764.1:477999-479170 GCF_001515645.1 Sinocyclocheilus grahami | reverse complement strand
TCCACGACATTCTAATTTATTGAGATGCACCTGTATATTTTTTTTATATTTTAAGTGTGAGTTAAGCTTTCATGCACAAAAAGGAAGTAATTAACCTTTAAATTACCTTTTTTACTATTATATACTATATATTCTGAGAATGCATGAGGAGATGATGATGAATGGAGAATCTTGGTTGTCCAATGAGCATTGAGCAACCCTCAGCTAGATCCAAACACCTTGAGGACTGACACACCTCCTCATGGGCGGCTCTCTAAGCTCAGCAGTGCCTGTCGGACACCGTCAGTTTCAGCTCTGTATGCCAACTGGACCTGGGCCACGAGCCGAACACAGGCAGGTTCTGCTGAAGAAGTCCTGAAGACTGACAGGAGCGGGTATCTAGCCACCTAAGCCTCACAGACAGGAAGCACGTATAGATTCCCTATTCTCCTCTCAGCCCACCTGTATGTGGCGCTGACACTGTCCGCCCTTGACCGGACCCCCTCACCTGCACCAAACAATAGCCGCTTCGGCTTTAATGCACATATGTCATGCTAAGTGAATTTGTGGAGCAGATGGTCACGACAGCATGGCAGGTGCCTCGACAAATGTTTGCGTTTGCTGTGTTGCTATTTATATTCGGCGCAAAACACAGCGGCACAAATATTTGAAAAGGCCATTGGGTGTTTTTTCAACATGCGTCACAATTATCAACGTGTCTTTTTTGTTCTTCCCAGCCCAAAACAAACAGATGGCAGTTATGGGTTCAATGCTAACTGCCTTAGATTTCTGTGCAGATCTGAAAATACGCAGAGAAAAGACGGATGAAGGTCTTAAAGGAATAGTTCACCTAAAAATAAATATTCTGTCATCATTTACTCATGTTGTTCCAAACCAGCATTTTTTTCCCCTGTGGAACACAAAAGGAGATGTTTATGCTTTTCAATCTAATGAAAGCAAATGAGACTTCAAAAATGCCCCCCTTTTTTTCTCTGGAACATAAAATAATTTTGTTTTGTTGTGTGTGTTTTTTTGTTTGTTTGTTTTGTTTTGTTAACCTGTTTTGGTTCCCATTGATTAGCATTGTATTTTTTGTCCATACAATGTAAGTCAATGGGAAAGGAAACTGTTGGATTACCAACATTCTTCAAAATATTTTCTTTCTATCTACAGAAGAAAGTAAGTCATATGG
>NW_015505764.1:471571-474071 GCF_001515645.1 Sinocyclocheilus grahami | reverse complement strand
TTGAAAGTGGACAAAACCGGCTTTTTTGACAAAACAAGTTTAGGGTTCAGATCGCGCTATATGTGGAGAATAATGCACGGCAATCAGCTCTTTTTTTTTTAAAGTGGCATTTATCGTTTTTTGCAAGTGAACTCTTCATATATATACTGTATATCAATGGCAACATCGTTTTATAAAGTATATGCGTTCATATGTGCTTCATTTTCACTGGAGGAAGCCTGTGGTGTGATGAGTGGTGAACGCAGCGAAAACTTAGGCTACAGTAGATGGGCAACCGATTGCTCCCCCATGATATTTTGTAAACTGTATTTATGACAAAGAACTGCACAGATGCAGATATTATAACAATCTATCGATAAACACACACCTTGTCCTCTGTTTCTCGCTCTGCGCCACTTGAAAAAGAATGCGCTGAAAGACGGGGAGGAGCTGATCGAAGTCTGACTCCGTTTTCATATGAAATTTAAAGGAGACTGAGGCGATCACGAATTTGTGTACAGTTTATGGAGCTAATCGCATCATTTTAGGGGGGCTATAGCATAAAATGGCCTAGCGACAACCATGTTGTACGCAAAAAAAAGAAAACAATTCAGCACGTTTTTTAGTTGTTTCAAAATTCTGAATGGTTTTAAATGATCAATTATCAGTCTTGTACCAGTGCCTGCTTATTACTATCATTTTTAGAAGACTCTTCAAAGCGTGAAATTGACTTGTCATGACTTCATATTCACAGCTCAGGTGATTGGCTCAAAACAGCCTGCCAGCAGAACTGAGCACCCGTGAGCGAAGATGGCAGATTTGAAATGGTGCATGTCCACAGGGTCTTGTGCCAGCCGTGCAGCTGCCATTGAAATGAGTGGAAATGCTACGGATAGATTCCTTAAGGTATTACAGAGCCGTAGGTTCAGACAGACAGAGCTGTACCGGGACTGCAACTCCAGCTGCGGAGGTTCAGGCATGTGTGGGCCGGCAGCTCTCTTCCTCTCTGACTTTATCAGCTCACACACTTGTGGGCGAGACGAAGACGAGTCTCACCCTCTATACCTTAAACACAAGATCTCTGTGGTTTGAAGCACTCGGCTGCTCCTCTTTCCTCCGGCGTCGCTCTCTGCCAATCTGAAAGGCAAACAGACCTACACTGGTGAAATCACAAACACACACACTACACTTCGTTTTCTGCTTGAATCTAAATGCACTCAAACAGAATGTTGCACAGGAGCGAGATCTGTTCTCCCGGAAGACAGACAGAGGGAGAGAGAGGGAGAAAAAAGAGAGAAATAGAAGTAGAGAAAGATCGAGAGAGAGAGAAACCAGAGTCAAAAACCGCCACATAACAATGCCGGAGAAAAATCAGAACATTTTCCAGCAAAAGATGGGCCATTTCCAAATCCTCGTGCCCTATCAGACAAATTAAAGTAAATCAAGCATGAAATGAAGCAGGAGAGCCCGGAGATAAGACTCCTTTAAGTCCTTTCCAGATTAGGATAGGGGAAGAGAGGTGCATCTGCTCTCTGCCAGCCGAGGAGGCTAGCTTCTCATTTCACAATAGCAGCCTGTGTATAGGATTACTTTCCCCTGTCACAGACACACACACACACATTTACACACACACACACACACACACTCAGTCCGAACGTGTCCTTAATGCGTCAGCTCACTAACTTGCTTTACACATTTTGACAAGCGATCTATAAATGTACAGCAGCTAGTTGATCATAGAATTGTGTGTGAAAATGTGCTAGGTGATGCTCTAACCTATAATCACATTTTCTAATGGTGTTCCTGTAGCTCAACTGGTAGAATATGATGAAAGCAATGTGAAGTCATGGGCTCGATTCCCAGGGAACGTGCATGTTCGTAATTTATTCCTTAAAGCATTAAATATTAATGGATAGTTGAGAGGAAGTACTTTTAGGAAGTTGACATGCAGTGTGACGAGATACTTCATCTTTAAAGTATTTTAAAGTGGTCATATGATGTTGCTAAAAAGAACATTATTTTGTGTATTTGGTGTAATGAAATGTGTTTATGCGATTTAAGGTTCAAAAAACACATTATTTTCCACATACTATACATTATTGTTTCTCCTCTATGCCCCGCCTTTCTGAAACACGTCGATTTTTACAAAGCTCATCGGTCTGAAAAAGCGAGGTGTGCTCTGATTGGCCAGCTATCCAGTGGATTGTGATTGGCCGAATACCTCAAACGTGTGACGGAAATGTTACGCCCTTGCCATATTGTGATGCCTTGTCCCGGCCAGAGCGATGGGACAAAAACATTAAAACCCATTATAAATTATAAGGATTATAATGACTTATACTGTCTTTTTACGTATTGCGTTGCATCGCGCCGCGTAAACATAAAACCATGTTTGCATTTGTGATCAGAGAAATGACAAACAACAAGTGCTAATCTACACTGCCCAAAAAACTCGCGTTTGAATCGTCAGTGGCAAATTCTTTAAATATAAAAAAACTTACTTACAGTCTGTGAGTCAGAA